>NC_088860.1:48062288-48362288 GCF_963853765.1 Magallana gigas | reverse complement strand
AATCCTCGCCCGATTTATTCTGATACAACATTTTCAAAGCAACACAACACAATCAGTTTATATATATACAACTTTTATTATAGATTACTTTGTTTCCAAGCTTATCACATGTTTTAAAACACATTTGAATGAATTAATGCTACACTTAACACATAAACAATTGTCGCTGTCTGTGACAGAACAGAGTTTTTTTCCCTCATCACAGAAACGTTGCAGCACTTTTTTTGTCCAAACTCTAGAGTTTCTCAACAGAGCCCTTCTCACTCACTGTTCATCATAAGCTAATTTTCAATTTAGGAACACTGATTTACAAATGATATCATCAATAAAAACAGAAGGGAACATTAACAATGATTTATAAAATCAATCATAAAAAGCCATGACCCAATAGCTCAGCCCTCGTCACTCCACATTTCTCAATTCATTTTGTTTATTTTTGGTTGCTCCACTAATTTAAAAATAATACTTCTAGAAGACAATAATTACAAATGATATAGAAAGATCATTTGTATGATATCAATGGAGAGAGGAATAGAAAAGTGTAAAACACGTGGAAATGGCTAGTAAACAAATAGACGTATTGTGAACAAATCTTTACCAAGGTCAGTTCTATTAAAAAATAGTATCTTTTCCACAAAGAATATAGAGACTTCTTTTAAATACATGTATTTACATATTTGGCGACATATGTACGAAATCTCCAATAATTCCTAAACATTGATATAAAATCCCATTTGCACATTTCAATAAAATGAATCAGATGGATTTTTTATGGTGAAGAATTCTCCCCTATAGTGCTGGCCGAGACATTCTCTTGTTTATGCCCAATAAAACCTAATCATTTTCTAAAAGCACCAACTGAGCACAAAGAAGTCTGAGGTGGCCAGATCCAATCCGTCTGGCATGCCAGAAAATACAACATGCCCTCAATGACATTGATGTTTTTAAAACATTTTTTTCAATAAAATCTAATGAGAAAGGAATTTTTGTGATCATACAATAACCAAACAAAAGCTGATCCTTTTATATATTTATGCTCTACACAGATTCTCCTGTCTGGAGATCAGAATACCAAGCATCTAATTACATCAAAACATTAGGAATGGCAAATAATGACCTGGAAATGTACATGGGTTTTTTTTTCCAAATGTTTTTTTTAGTGTCACTTTAAAATGTCATGACATATATTACACATTAACAATCTTTGTGTACCGGTATCATCAGATGAGTATATCTACATATTTTACGGAAATAATCCACAACACTATCCGAACCCAAAGTTCAGACCTCCATCACACCGAGCACTGAGTCCCAATGCTTGTCTCAGCTTCCACCAACAGACTCCATATCTCATCTGACTGGCAGCCTCTCTCTGGATATTGGGTTGTCAGGACTACGGGTTATGCATCCCTTGCGGTGTCCTCCGTGGTTACCGGGCCACTAGAAGCTTGTAGCAGGGTTGGGCCATCTCGGGCCCTAGGGGACAGGTTGTCATGACGATGAGGATGGGGGTGGGGGCTGGCGAGGCTGACTCAGCAGGGTCAGTGTCTCCGGACTCGCGGCCGCCTTCAGGATGTTGTTCTCGTGCTCGAGTTGCGAGTTCTTCTCGATGAGTTCCTTGATCTGTTCTTTGAGAACCTCCACCTCTTCTCTGACGGCGTACATCAAATGGCTCTTTACCAAGTCCTGGAAACAAACAAAGATTGTCATGAACCACGCATTATTGCTATATTTATATATGTAATGAAGTCTAATCCTCCTTGCATTACTTATCATACAACTGTTCACAGTGTATTTGTTTCATTTAGCATTGCTTACATCATCATCGACTCTTTATTTTTAGGAGCATGTGGGTATTACATCAGTACAGAAAGTTCCCCTGTCAATGATCTGCCTAATCATATATTATCCCCCCATTCCCTTACACACACAATGTGTTTCAACAATTGTCCTGCATATAAATAAATAAGATCTGTCCTTAAAAATACAGACAAAATAACTAAAGAAAAAATAAAATTGAAGCACCAAAGAATGCATAAATATCAATCTAGTTATAATAAAAAATTTAAACAATTCGTCATGTAATTGGCACTTTCATAGTCAACAAAAATAAAACAAAACAAAAACTATAAAAAAAAAAAACCTAGCAAAACATTACTCATAAAAAATACTGGATGACTGGTTATTGCCATGGCAACAATTACATCAGGAAGTCACAGTGTTGCAGAATGGGCAATAAAATTCACATCTCTGCAGGGCTTCAACAACATTCTGCACACATCTGATGTTTACAATTCTCTAACACCGTGATATTTTTAAAGTTATGTTTGTGGTTTTTTTTTCATATATGTGAACCTTTCTCATTTTAATTTGAGGACTAAGACAAGTCTTATTCAAATTAAAATTGTTCATTGTTTTGTTCTATTTTTACCTATCAAAGACTGATTAATAAATGAGAGATGAGTTGGTATATATAACGTGTATGTACTGAGTAAATGAGAGATGAGTTGGTATATATAACTGTATGTACTGAGTAAATGAGAGATGAGTTGGTATATATAACTGTATGTACTGAGTAAATGAGAGATGAGTTGGTATATATAACTGTATGTACTGAGTAAATGAGAGATGAGTTGGTATATATAACGTGTATGTACTGAGTAAATGAGAGATGAGTTGGTATATATAACGTGTATGTACTGAGTAAATGAGAGATGAGTTGGTATATATAACGTGTATGTACTGAGTAAATGAGAGATGAGTTGGTATATATAACGTGTATGTACTGAGTAAATGAGAGATGAGTTGGTATATATAACGTGTATGTACTGAGTAAATGAGAGATGAGTTGGTATATATAACGTGTATGTACTGAGTAAATGAGAGATGAGTTGGTATATATAACGTGTATGTACTGAGTAATACTCACCATTGCTTGTTCTATCTTGTTGTCGATGGCCACGGTACTTGAACCACTACAAAGACAGAAAAATAACACTCATTAACTTACAATCTCACTGAGACTTTTAAAATGTACTGAGTAACACTTTCATCTGAGTCTAAGTATTTATAAGACCCGGTTTATACAATGCAACTTCCTTGTAGCAGAAATGTCACCAGAACATCATCAAACTGTCAACGCTTCAATCAGAGCTGACAGTCGGGAGATGTTTACGGAGGGGATTTCCCCCCAGTGTGGTACAGAAATGCCACATATGAGGCAAATGTTGGGCTAGTTAGCATATTATAACAGCAATCACTCTATGCTAACTAACTAAAGGCTTTGTTGTGTTTGCTGTTATCACAAAATCTAGTAATTTTAATTTTTTTTGGTTAGTTTTTTTGTCTTATTGGGTGTAACCCCAAATCTTTTACTTTTCAATAACAAACCCAGAGACAAACTTAAGCCCATCTCAAAGAAAATAAACTTAAAACAAAATATCCAAAATTAAAAAAAATACACACTCAAAGCACATGAAGAGTTGTAGGATTGTGCGCATCTCCCGTAAAATCAAGATTTTCTCTTGCTTGCTTTTTTCTTTGCACAAGGGGGCACTAAGAAGAGAATCCATGTCTGAACACAGAGCTATCCAAAGCCAGCTAACTAGACTCGCCGAGCGCTGAATGACAGGCTGAATGACGGATTCCTGGGCGACCGGTGAGGTTATATATACCATTGTCTACTTCCGCTCCAGGACTAGCGCAAACCAGATCCGTTAATTACTGTGAGAGACCTTCGCCCTAATCCCCGCTCTTTACACAGAGAGATATGACCAGCGAGTGTCCGGCTACAGTAATAGATAAGCAGTGACTGGTTTGTCCTCAGAAGTGGGGCTATAAATATAGCGGGGCTCAGCAAGGCTTGTTTACCGGTCTCTGTTCAAGGTCTCCACACAACTCCTCCCTGCTGCCTGATCAGCTGTTGGAGTTGAACGCCCTTTGAGATCCGACCTTGACATTGATCTGTACACCCCTGTGTTGATCAGTGAAAATTGTTTGCTATAACAGGATTCCCTTTAATAAACAATACAGCTCAGCAAATTCACACAAAAGAAAAGTTCAAAGAATAGAGCATTTACATAATGCTTCTCCTTGCTTTGAACCTCTTTCAAAGCCACAAGTTGTTTACTACCTTTATATCTGCTTTTATACATTACGTGTATATATATATGCTCTCATTAAAGAAGGATTAACTCTTCCATCAATAAGATTCTGTAAATCCTTATGAAATCAACGTCATTACATTTAAGGAGGATATGTGGGTATTTAAAAATTGTGTCTTTTTTGCATCATTGCAATGTCAGCAAGTGAACATTCATACAGACTATGTGAACTTCAGCAGACAATGTCCATCAATTATCTACTAGTGGCCACTCACACACAACTGACCAGGCTGACACGTGTAGAGAGAGGAGTGCAGGGGGCCCCCACGTGTTTAAAGGTCGTCAGAGGGCACCTGCGGACAAGGCCAGAGTGAAGTGTTTGTGTGGAGTAGTTACTCCAGCATTGTCAATAGTATTTGCCCTGGGTCAGCACCCCCCACCCCCTCCTCTGGATGATTCCGGTTCTAGTTTCACTGACCTTCGAGTTGTTTATCACTTAATCATTATAGCATTAAGCCATTATTTTTTGTGTTGCATTCTCTGGGCGTTATCATTAAATCAAGCGTTGAACCATTACTACATTTTGTTCTCCTATATATTATGTTCTCTCTCAGCCACATTATTTTTGCTGTACAGCCAAACAGTTACCAACCATGTGGTACACACAAAAGCTTTTATCAAATCAATCAACAAAAGAGAAACATTTTGCTCTTGTTGTTTCTTTTGTTGTGCAGAAATTGCCCAACTATTATTGTGTCTTTATTAATACACATACTTTAAATTACAAATCATTTTTGCATTTTGCTGAAATTTTGGTCAATATCAGCTGTTATTCTAAAAGCTATTGTTAATTCCACTATTACAATTTTATGAGCTGTTTGAGCAGGCCCTACTTGAGTACTGAGTCAGTGTGATGGTCAGACACGGGCTCTAGGGATATTACCCATTCATTAATGGTGGGAGAATCATTTCCTGCTATCACAAATCCAGCCTAAACTGGTCCGTCCCCAGCACAAGCTAGTCAGGGGGCAATTAACATCACTCCACAGCCCATTAATATTCCTGTTCACTGAACGACCTACATAAAGGTGACAGGCCTAGAACCCTTTATGTCTGTTTCATACCTACAAGCACCATCTATATCCTCTATATAGCCTGGTCACCTCCGGTCAGCGCTGGACTTGGGGTCTAAATATAGGTCAGTGTGTGGGTAATGGCCACTGAGATGATCTACAGGTAGGCTGATGTACAGGTAGGCTGCATAATCCATAATTCAGAACAGACTAGGGCAGAGGTAAGGGAATCCATCATTTCTACCTGTCAGAATTCAGAGAGCTAACAAGAGTGTGTACAATTAATGTAGGAATCCCCCTGCCTGGGCCTTCATTAGCCTCCATTTACCCTTCTCTCTGAACACATCTATGATTCCAAGGTTTCACTAAATCAATACATTGAACATATCTAATAAAAGTTTAAAATTCTGAAGGTCAAAAAACAACTAATCCTTGGGCTGAGAGAGTGGACAAACATTGACCCTATTTAAGAGTTCTGATTGGCTGTGAGGTGGTCAGCATATTTCTGCTGACCAAGGTAGTTTGTGGCGGCCAGACTTTACAGGTGTCCGGGTCAAACTGTTTGTGCTATGTGGCCTTGAAGGCAGCTAATTTCCAATTTACACTGATCCAAGGCCGGCTACCTGGTCTACATAATAGCTACCCCAGGTCTACAAAACAAACCCTGATAACTTTAACATCAAAGAAATATTCCAAAGCCACCATAAACTGACTCCATATTAAAAACAGTACTATTGTGACCTGATAAATCATTTCTCTATATCTAAAATTTTTTCTAAATAGTTGTACTTTGACCTGCTGTCAATAATGACAGCACTTTGTTCCATGTATACACAGATACAGGTATTGTATAGATACTACTGGCCAGCAATACATCAGCACAGTATAACGATTAAGATCCAGTATTAATTTGTCCTACATCACTGCAATGTTTGACATTTTTTCGGAGTAGCACTCGGGGGAACTTTGTCCCATATTTCAAGTTTTTAAACCATTACAAAGCAATCAGTAATTCCAGGCATTTGGTAATTCCGTTAAATCTCCTGTTATACTTATTGACACAAGAGCAGCGACTAACTGCCTTACAACTCATTACTGAATGCATTAGGTCACAGTGATTATATCGCAGGGATTAGGCAGCATACCTGTTTTACCTGCTATTGCTATGAATACTATCTGATATCGATATGAAGACTTGGCTGCAATCTTTGTCACCTATTAATTTCTTAAATTTCTTTGTAGGAAAACGATTTTGTTTAGTGTCTGGGTAAAAAAAAACAGATTTTTTTTTATTTTCTCGGTAGGAAAACAATGAGTGATCAGAGTGCAGTGTTTATATATAGTCTGCGTCACATTAACTGCTTTGAGCCTTTGATCAATGAGTGTTTTATTTTTGTTGTATTAATTAAAACATGAATAAAATATATTCAAATCATAAAATCATTCTTAATGAGCTTACAGGTCTATTGTTCTCTAGATCCAACAAACGTCACAAAAAATTGTTTTGGAATAATTCAACACTTATAATAAAGCATAAATACATAGCAAATCCTGTTTAATGCAAGGGAGTCGTGGCCTTATTTTACATTTAGAACTAAGTGATGAAACTTTTGCCAGATAATATCCCAGTCTAGATAAAACACATCTAATTATAGCCTCCATCTTTCTCCCTCTGGCTGGGAGGTAGACCATTAAACACAGCAGAGAGTTTCTTTAAAGTCTGAACACGATCAGGCTTCATACACCTTGAGTTCCTAGAAAATCTTCTCATAAAGTCATTTCAAGGAGACTTGGGCAATACCTTCATACGACTCCCTGCTTTGCAGAGTACAACACACTTATCTAGGGGTCCATCAGGTGCACACTGCACAAGTAAAAAGTTACGCCCAATGGAACTAAGTTCCTGATAATCCTCGCACAAGATCATCCATAATTCACAGAGGTCTCTCTCAGAGAGCGGAAGTCAAACTGTGTATCAATAATAAACCACTTCCTCAAGTCACGGGCCACGACAGACCCATCCGGGCCATGATAGACCCATCCGGGCCACGACAGACCCATCCGGGCAACGATAGACCCATCTGGGCCACGACAGACCCATCCGGGCAACGATAGACCCATCTGGGCCACGATAGACCCATACGGGCCACGATAGACCCATCCGGGCCACGATAGACCCATACGGGCCACGATAGACCCATCTTTCTACATAACACTGAACAAATACATGTACCAGTACCATAGCCCATACAACTCTGGGCAACTAGGAGACAGGCCAAAGACACTAGGCATAAAACTATAATATTTACATACATAAACCCAATACCTGACAGAAAACAGCCCATGATCAATATAACATCAATATTGTACAGCTATAGAGACCAACAGTCCTGATGGGGTTCTTTGTGTCTAATTTATCACTGTACTCACCTGAACAGTAAATCCGTAATGACACTTCAGTGTCAAGTAAATAAACTCTCTTCAATTCAGAATGACAATGTAAAGAACAAATAATGCATCCCTATATTTATAAAGAAATTCAGCATGACTTGATGATGTGTATACATCAGCTAATAAATAGGTCAAATATTTTTCCAAAAACAGAACAATATTTTTGTCCGAGAATTGGTAGAAAATATTGCTAGTATCTTAGATATACGATCTTGTATGATACGCAATTTAAATCTGTCTGAACGACCTTCTACATAGCGGTGTATCTGGGTCACCTGACACAAACCTAAACAAGAACTTCAGGAAAAAGCATCAATTGTGCTCTAAGACGGGAAATTTCCACTGAATGGAATAGTTGTACAACTAGTGGCAGACATAAAGAGACGAGATCAATAGCTGGAACTGATGTGGCTGTTAATGCATCGCCTCTTTACCTTTCTTTTCCAGACAAGTTAACATTACAGATGGAAACAGAACCCAGAAAGAACAAAGAAAACTTTACACGAAGAAGACTGCAGAGAGAAGCATTATTCTGGGGGATATAAGCCGCCATTAAATGTATTGATGTGGGTTCTCTATGACATTTCAGGGTGCACTCGTCAAAATAGGGTAAATCTCTCTTGCCCCTGTCCACTTCTCTGAATTCTTTGCAGAGATTTGACAACAATCACCGTTGATATCAGCAGAATTAGGGCAACAAAAAAAAATCATCTCCCCCAAAATCACCCCCCCCCCCCCCCCCCGCCAAAAAATAAAGAGAGAAAAAAGAAAAATAGATGTCCGCAATTACAGGCTGCTCAAATCATTGATGGACGGAGAAAGACCTGGGTATTTTCAGGGTTAACCTCTGACCATGTTATAACCTAATCCACATAAATCATGATCATAGTATAAGAATAGGTGTTAACGGGTGATGATTTGCTTTGTGATGAATGAACACAGGTGGTCAGGGAATGAAAACTGACTGGCAGGTTGGTGGGGACTGTTGGACACACACACACACTCTCTCTCTCTCCTCTCTCTCTCTCCAGGATGGTGATGTACTTACCAACAGCTCTGTAGGTAAGTAATAGAGTTCAACAGAAGACTGTCCTCGTAATTGCTCTTTAGAGAATGCAGTTCCAAGTATTTAAACAGGGATTCCTTTTGATGGGATATTGAGTGGTCCATCTCGGGTAGAAACATCCCTACTGTGCACATTGTCTACAGCCTTACTGACCCTGATCACTGTCTCTGATCTATAAACTGGTTCCAATCACTTTCTATATCAGTCTTAAGTCAGTTTCTAGAAAAGGGCTATATATAGATTTTTAAAATTTTCCGTTGTTGTGAAATCAGTACTTCGCTTTAGGAAAATCCTCTCAAGTGTTTCGCTTTCACTTTACATTCAGTGTCTGTTGGCAGATATATAAGTCTTGTAGATGTTAGATGTCTGCAGCATATGCCAATAAATGAGTAGCTATAGCTTTCATCAACTGCACAGGTAGTTCACAATGGATACACAAACATGGAGCTCCGGTTCTATATATATCAAAACCCTCAAAGACATGGAAGGGGTGGAGCCTACAGGACCACCAACCAATCAATGACTCATACCTCATGAATATTCATGACAACTATCTGCTCACCAGATAATAAACAAAAAACACTGCAAAGCAAAATATTGACATTTTGCATTACATTTCAACATGTTAATTCAACTTTTTATCTGAACAGAAAAAATTAAAATGGTAAATGTATGTAAATTAATTCCTCAACGACAAAATAAATTGCAGCCCAGAAAGCTTATTAATTACATGTACAGTTTAATATTCTTATCTGAAATTATCTGTGACAAGTCCCTGCACATTTGGTCAAGATTTAGAACTTTAATACATATGCAATCCTCTCAGCTGAATTACAAACCAAGACATGCATTGTTCAAAATGATATAATCAACATATTACATCTTCTCAATGGAAATGGAGAGGTACATTTGCATAATCAATACTGGATCCATCCAAACCAGTGAAATAACAGCGCAGATGAGAGGTTGTTTTCAATTTCTCAATCACTACAATAACAGCGGAGAATTCGGATCTATTTATATCACAAGACCTGAATTATATCTGAGCCATGCGATAAATCAGAAAAAAACCCTGTGCTGCTAGCTATTGTGTCATTCTTTTTTGGTTTTGTTTTTCTTCTTTTTTTTCTCCTATGATTTGAATTTGAAATGATTTGATCTTGCATACAACTGTGTGGTTGTTCCCGACATTAGTTGCCTGAATCAGAGCAAATCGGACATCAAACAGAACCGCTGGCATCAAAAGACCCATCGCTCAGGTTAACGAAACACTTCATTATAAAGTGTCAAACATACATTTATGCGATCCATCAGGTCTTTTACATTTCCTCTCTGTTTAATTAGAGCAGCCTTTCAGAGCACGCAGTAACAATTTCAATATTCAGTACCCCCACCCCTTTTTTATTAATATGTGTGTGTGTGAGATTTTCAAAAGTGGAAAAAACAAACAATTTGACGAAAACAATCTCCATACAATGAACAACAAATAAGAAGATCCACCCAGTGACATAAAGCGTCCAGATCAATGGTCGCATTCTAATTCTGCAGTGATGACTGTTGTGCCCACATACTTCTAACTCCTCAATAACAGAGGACTTTCTCAGTGGTGTGACTTCGGGGCGTTGTTAAAAAATTTCAGGAAATCGTAGCACGAGAATAGTCAGTCGCCTCACCACACCACTCGGAAATTGGTGAGTCACTGCCTCGTACAACTGTATGCGCTATAAATAGATGCACTGTGTATCCGGGAGGATCTACCCTACACCTGAAGACATCCCTGGGATGTGGTCCGTCAATTTATATTACAAGTCAGGGCAGCTAGAGTCATCAATCAAATATCATGAAAACCATTACAAATTAAATCCTTACACTGCCAAATATTTCACTCATTCTAAATATATATCTATAAGCTGCTTATTCAAACTGGATAAAATATGAAATGTACATTCAGCTGAAGAAATTTTAAATGTATTTGTAAATAGACATTTTTTACTTTATAAAAAACTCCTCTGTGCATTTGGCCGTCTGGTCAGTGACCTATATTTAGAATCGACTGTGTGAATGGCTTTATAAGCTTCTTTCCAATCCCCCGTGTTTTACCATAAACAACAGATAAAGTCCCCAAAAGCAAAAGGAATATAAAAGAAGTTGACAGCATGAAGTGGAAGGGGGATTACTGCACATGGATGTATTGGATTAGTGTGTGTGAATAAGATGTATCTAAGTACTACGCTCCATTACAGGTGAATGACATCCACAGAAAACCAATTTCCACACACTGAGTGTGAATGCTCTGTGTCTCTGACTGTGAAACAGGAACTTCTCCCTTCCACTGTCTGTGAGGTTAATATATCCTTTCTCCCTACTCTCTCTTCTCTCTCTCTCTCTCTCTGGTTTGTCTGTGTGTCTCTCTGATTTGTCAGTGTATCCTATATTTCTTTCAGTGGAGCATGTCTTTTCTCTCTCTCACTCTATAGGTCAATAAACTACCTTTCTTCATCACCAATTCTATTTCTGATATTTTGCTGTTTCTTTCTTTCTTTGGTTTGTCTATGTTTCTCTCTTAATGATTTTTTCCTCTGTTACTGTTTTGTGTTCTCATTGTTCTCTCTATTTTTTTCATTCTCTCTCTCTCTCTCTCTCTCTCTCTCTCTCTCTCTCTCTCTTTCTCTCTCTCTCTCTCTAAGTCAGTTTCACACATTGATTTAATTAATAGATGTGTCAAAGTCCAACACAACAGGAGTGAAAGAAGAAAAAATATTGAGTGAAAAAAGAAGTGATTCAAGAAAGGATTAAACCATGACATAATGAGTAGAATTATGTGATGTACGTTTAATCTACTGTTTTACCAGCATGGTCAGGACAGACTCCAACACAAAACACTTACCGAACTCTCTTTGATCTAAGGTGGGCAGAAAAGACATCAAAATTAGCAAATCATTCATTTTTTTTTTAAATCTAAAAAATGCAATAAAAAGTATAATGCATATCAAAATAGATTCCCACATTAGTGATATTTTTGGTTCAAAATCAGTTGAATCATGAAATGATGAATGAGCAGAATGTCTGCTTAATTAAATCTGTTGTTTCCTTATAAGGTAAAGTGAGTGACAATTTCAAAATTAGTACTAAATTATTCAGTCAGAAATGCCTTTTACTTTCTTTTTATCAGTAAGTATTCTAGATATGTCTCACGTCAAATTTCTAGAATAGCATTGCAGTGCAATCAGACAAATATCATGTCAAGCCGGCGATAGAACAAGTTTACAGAAGATAACGAATCAACACGGGCCTGACAAAGTGTCCGCGACGCTGACGCACTCTGTGTGCCAAAAAATCCAGATATCAAACCGTGTCAAAAGTCCAAGATCGGGAAAATATTATCCCGAATAACAAGTCACAATATTGCATTGATTATGATTGCACATTATCTACGTTTACTTACAATGAAT
Source organism: Magallana gigas (assembly GCF_963853765.1). NCBI lineage: Eukaryota > Metazoa > Mollusca > Bivalvia > Ostreida > Ostreidae > Magallana > Magallana gigas. The sequence goes on along the minus strand of NC_088860.1, from coordinate 48,350,143 downwards.
ATGATATAATAGCAGTCACTGCAGGAATAACTCAAATACATGGAACATTTCTCAAACACTTACTCATGATGACTTTGTTTTTGTTTTCAACTGAAGGAGAACAACATAGAAAAACAACAAAAAATCAGAATTTTGACTACACCCTCAAGTCCAAACACTGTTCAACTATTCTGGAATGCTACGTAACATTGATATAATCTCAAACTGAACTAGCTAACAAAGTGGTTCATTCAAACTTACACTTCAAGGGTTTAAATCAGACTGAATTTGGTATGGACAGGAAAAGATAATTTTAGAAAGTTCTTTGTACACAAAAAATACTTCTCCACCCAGAGCTAAGTGATTTGGCTTTGCTAATATTTTGTCGATTGGAGAAAACAATAACATGTAAAGCATGTTAGAAATAACTTGGGAAATAACTCGAAAAAACTAAAATTAGAATCTGAAGACATGCACATACAGTGCAACATGAACTTGCACTGCATATATAATGATAATTGGTTGCAATTTTTGCAAAAAGAAGACAACTACAAACTATAGTAGTCCTGGACCTAGCTCTCCTTGTATTGCAGCAGTCGTAATAAGGAAGGCTAACACAAAGTGAAGGACTAACGGAGAGAGTAAAGGCCTAATACACAGATCACTTGGTAAGCTCGGATCGGTCGGTCGTTGCTCTACATTTAGCCAGGACGAGGTCGCTAGTAACAGGGCGTGAGGATTACATAGGCCGCGGCTGTCAGCACCGGGCTTGTTGTTTTGGGGGAGGGGTTACTGACCCCCCCTGCAGTACTACATGGAATACAATGATGTCACAATACAATGGGACTATTTCTACCGGACAAAGCACTGAAGCTTCTTCTAGCAGGATATACATTGAATGCTTTCATACTCAAATAACAAGTAAATGTCCTATACTGTACAAACACAGAATGAACCACAGCGGTGAGTTTAAGGCCATCCGTTCTGTTTACAGAAAAACAAGGGAATTTAAAACAGATGTTTGTGTTCTCCAGTCATTGCTCTCTGGAAGAGTTGACCACAGTCCACAGTCCAGCGGTCATTTCACTACTGGCCAGTCCTACCGCAAACACATAAAATTTCTGTCCTTCCTACCCCAATTGAAAGTGGAAATGGGTTTTGGGTCGTCTTGTATCTAGGGGGTTCAGGGTTCAATGAGATTTCTTCTATACAACTCTTTTAAGCTACATCTGGGAGAGTCAATTCCTGATTTGGGTAATTTCTCTTCTCCCCATCAATCTTAACTTGATGACTATGGTCAATTCATGTGGCTGCAGATTCCTTGGAATATTTTTGTACATTGACAGAGATTAAGATGCGACAAGTAACTAAAATATGGAAAATTTCTGATGAAAATTTATTTCACAAGAAGTTTTCATGTTATTGTAAGTTTGTTTGACCCATTTTCTGTTTTTATCAGGTTAGCATTGTTAATACAAAATTCAAAATATTGACATGGCCTACTTTTTTACGATACAAGAGGCAGAACACATTAATAATCAGCTTTATCTTTATCAAAACTCAAACAGTCCCATTGTAACATAACTTGTTCTGATTTGCTACACTTGTCCTTTATCTGTTACAGCAAATTGTTCAAGATAAATATGCCTATAATTGTGAAACCCAACACAGTGTTGGTTTCTGTTTTAGTACACTGTAACCTAGTGATAAAACAATTGACAATCTACCTCCGGCTTTTGGTTAACAATTTTGGCTACCTTATGACTTGCTCTTCTTCAGGAGATTCTGATTTAGAGAAGCCGTTTGATTAATACCATCCTTCCCAACCTCTGAATAGGAGAAACAGGTTATAGACGTTGTTGGATACCCTGCCCCCTCCCCAATGTTCTACAACAAGCCCCGTGGGATAGAGGTGTAAACAGTCTGGCCATCATGACAGTTGATTAGTTTACACACAGTATCATGGCTGCTGGCATCATCACACAGAACATGGATGGGCACTGGTCAATATCGCCCAAACTCCTGCCCATAATTGTCGTTTATTTCCCCGTTTATTACCCCTCAGAGACAATGGGGAAATGAGGCTGGGGAATGCAGGCAGCTTTCATTGGTTTCTGATCAATATCGTGCTCTATAGATAGTAACCCATACAGAACTCTATGGTGGCTATTTGATGCTGCTTCTGCAAGACTTATCTAGACTTCAAGACTTATCTAGTTCAAACCAGAAATTTCAGCATTTTAATTGGGAACCTATTGATTCATTTACTTATTTTGAAACAGTGGCCAAAAGTTCAAAATGAAGTGAAACATAGAGGCAATTAAATTAAATAAGCTTTTACACTGGTAGACTTTCCAAACAAATTTAAATAGATATGGAATGTTGTGGTCCAAGTTACACTGGACTCAATGGTCAGAGCAATACTTTGCAGGTAAAAACAGCCAAATGTCTGGCCCCACCCCCAAATCAGTCCCCTCCTACCAAACAGTCTAATGACTGCAGAATCTAAGAAGATATAGTAAACCTATACATGTTCTATTATTAATTAATAAATATTAATTAATAATCAGTATCTCAATGTCAGTCCCCTGCTGGGAGCAGTGAGGCATTTTGGAAAAACAACACATTTTGAATCACATAACAGTGAGAGTGGATTCAGATTTTTTTCTTCAAAAATTGATGAAGTTTATTGATAGAACTAAAAGCATTCTAACTGCAAAATATCAAGTTCAAAAACTTGGTGGTTTAATGGCTGATAGGAGATTGAAATGCTGTTACAATTAACCATTAAAGCTTAACGCAATTTTACAACCCAATAAAAACTTTCACTATAAACTTTTTTCTATAGACTTGTTTTCAAACTATGAGACGATAAATTATGTTTAACAGCGATTCGTTTCGAGACAAAGCTTCCAAGGTACCACCCTGTGGCACCCTCAACCCACCGTCACCACCTGCACAAAAATGTTAACAACAGTGCATAGGTGATCAACAATTCTTCACACCTGACTCAGGTGTTCTCTCGTTAGCCTTAAATCTCTATATAAGGAAAAAACCCACTAATTCTGATCATATTTTGATGGAGGATTTAAAGTGGGAGTAAAAAAATTAATATACAGATCTATATGTTTCAATAATCATGAAAATAAGTTGCATCATTTAAAACTTCTGAATAATAACAAAGGTGAAAATAACAGGCGTTAAAACCAAGTGGTTGGGTGATAATAAATTTCAGATCGTTTGACGTCAATGCACGTATCAATCACAACAAGACATCACACGGAATTCGACAAATCTACCTCCAACGGGGACCATACAGGTAACACACAGGTAACAATCAAATGGCCAGCCGGCAAGATAAAGATCTGTTTACCTCAAGATTGAGAGAAGTGTAAAGAATGTGTGCATAAATGAATGTCAAATATGCAGGAGTCGTCTTCTTAGACTAACAATATTAACACCCTATACATAGAGTGGGATGACTGGCCGATTGCATCATTTATTACCTCAATAGTAAAAGTTATAAGTGATGATGGGATCAAAGCAAGCACCCTTAACCACTCAACAGTGCATCTATTGATGTAGAAAAGTGCACTCTTAAGTTTTCTTTTCCTATGATAAAGTTAGCTGCATATATACGTGTACACACAGAGCAGCCACGTGTCCTTTCAGACAGAATTAGCACGCAATAATTCAACTTCTTTTAAATATAATATTTCATCCACTTTTATAAAAAATATATATTCAAATTAATGCATAAGAGAGTAATTTATTGCTTTTCAGGTGTTGTATAGCAATTTAGCTTGCATTAAATAAATAGAGTGACACTTTGTTTTGACAGATACATTATACAGAGGAGACAGGTTACATAACTTACACTGTGGCTGAGAAAAGGGAAATAATGGATTCAGTGGGGGGGGGGGTTTCCACCTTCTCATTCTAGGGTTAAATATTCCCCCATTTTACTTGCTTGCTAATTTTAATTGAATAATAGGCATGAGCTCACCGCCCGACTAAAAAAAACTTGGCTGAAAAGAGTAATACTAGAGGGTTTAATGATGGGCGCCTCTGAGTATTTGAGTGTAAACAAATTACAAATGCAGAGAAAAAATTGTCTTGACTGAGGTGCATTATCACTGCAGCGCCTTCCTTAATGAACAGCATGATCTGCACACTGTTTTCCCGTTGAAGTGACTCGGTACAACCACATGTAGATGTTTATGCATCATAACAAAGATTGTAACTGCGTTATTGTGCATTCAAGGAAGAGTGCATCTCAAGGCCTGGCTTATCATAAATGGACATCGCCTAAAATCTCTCACACTCAGTGCCCAAACAGCAAGCACCTGACGAGGTCCTCTCAATCTGTATGCACATCATTACCATAGGGTACCTGTATGACAACGTTCACCTGTAACTTGGAAAAATGTCTCAGCATTTTTTGGTTGGATGTGACACCACCCATAAATTACACAGGTTAACACCATAATAAATACACCTGTACACAGAAATAAATTGACCTGATTACTTGCGTAAAATTTGTTCCTACCTTGGCACACTTTTTCCAGGCTGATGATGGAAATTTACTGACATTGAAATTGTAGACTACAATTCTATATAGATAAAAAAAACATAACACAGAACCCAAGTTCACACAACATCTAATGAACACACCTCATTACAGCCCTTAATTGGAAGTCAACAGTCACTGCCTCAATCTCACCAAATCGTGTTTCCAAAAATCAATTTTAGACTCGGCTTTATATAAAAGCCAATCACGTATTTCCTTGTAACTTGCTTCAACTGGAAATACCCGATTAACTTCCTGTTTCATTTAATGCAGGTACATGTACATACTGTTATAAAATTAGATTTCTTTAAATTTTTTAATTTAACTTCTGCGTTGCAGCAAACTGTGAAGTACCGAAAGGGTTGTCCTACTTCATAACTAACAAGGAAGCATGAGTTATCTACCTTTCATTCTGTGCACAATTTGCTTACGAACATGCAAGATTAAAAACAAACAAACAAAATAAGTTTAATCAACACCCCCTTTTCCTAATAAAATAAGATGTGATTAAATGTTGGTCAAAATTAAGTTATTAATTGATTAGGATCGTTTAGAAAAAAAAAATTATTTTAAATATTTCTTTTTATTTTCTTAACAACATTGATTTCAATCATTATTTATACATTAGAATTTTATTTGTATTGCACAATACCCCCTTTTTTTTTATTATCAATGTTAATGCTCCCTCCCCATTCCCTTTTTCCAAATTCCAAAATAAAGAAAACCCCCTTGAAAATCTCAGAGTAGAGAAGTTTGTTGAGAACAGGAACACAAGAGTTATCCTTCTTTACAGATAGCATTCAGGGTCCTCCTCTCTCAGAAACCCTGCCTTGTCTCTGTCCTCAGAATTCTTATTCATTCAGGGCTTAAATAACGTTGAAGATAAAAGTGAACCTATGCATTTCAGATGGCTGTTTAACTATTTCCAACTGTTGCAGTTTAATTTTCAAAATATGAAAATTGAAATGGCCAAGTTTGATGACTGAAACAGTTACTGATAAATTGCCCTGGTTTCCATTCATGGGTTTGAGTGGCTGGGATCATTTTTATTCCTATCTTAACTTCTCAAGATGAAGAGTTCTGTATATTGAACATAAAATAGAAAAGTTCTCAAGTTCTCAAGTTCAAATATTTCTATTTTTCCTTTACTAATAAATATTATTATACTTTCATGTTAAACACTGAAATCTGATTGGCTTAGACACAGTTGATACTCCGTTCTATTACCCTCAGCGTTAGCAACACACTTGACAACAGGTAACACAACAAATTGCTACATGCGCGTAAATTATGCGCATACGATTCGGCGTAGAATTCAAGTCTTTTTGACACCCCTCGATTCTCGGGATGTCATTTTCAACTCTGCTTCGCTTTGGTTGACAACGGTTCTCCCGGGATGTCAATTTCAACTGTAACCCTTCCAAACAGGCAGTATTTATTTTATTATACTGAAAGTCTTAATTCTAAAGAAAACATAGCTGCTTTTATGTAGAAATGGCTTAAATTCTATGCCGAACCGTACGTGCATAATTTACGCGCATGTAACAATTCGTTGTGTTACCCGTTGTCAAGTGTGTTGCTAATGCTGAGGGTAATAGAACGGATTATCAACTGTGTCTAAACCAATCAGATTTCAGTATTTAACATGAAAGTATAACAAAAAATAAATAGTGCCTCGCTGTTTGGTAAGGGTAACAGATGAAATTGACACCCCTTGAAAACCATTGTCAACCTCTGCTTCACATCCGTTGACAATGGTTTTCTCGGGGTGTCAATTTCAACTGTTACCCTCCCAAACAGGCACTATTTCTATGATAGTTCATGTCCCAAATAACACAATGATATCTAAAAGTTTTGCAGGAAATCTGCTGACTTCTACTCTTACATAAGACACTCTCTCCTACTCAGTGATCGCGATTGCTGCCATCACAGTATGAACACTTACTGATTTAAAGCATCTTTACAAAACTATTTTTTTGATTTCTCTATCATCATCTCTCTCCCTACAACTCCTGAAGATAGGACATCCCTTGATTTCTCTATCATCATCTCTCTCCCTACAACTCCTGAAGTTAGGACATCTCTTGATTTCTCTATCATCATCTCTCTCACTACAACTCCTGAAGTTAGGACATCTCTCTCCCTACAACTCCTGAAGTTAGGACATCTCTCTCCCTACAACTCCTGAAGTTAGGACATCTCTTGATTTCTCTCAAAATCATTGAACATAGATATGAATAAATGAGTTCATTCAAAATTAAAATACTCCATTCAATTTTACAATCAGCTGATATTCAGTTTCAATACTTTCAGCCATTACAAGTATGTGCACTAGTTACAAGAACAGACTAAGTCTGCATGGTAAACAAACATCATCAGGTGTGAAATAAAAATGTTGGCAACAAGGGAATTATTAAGAATTTCAGAATGTCTTATAAGTGGGAATAAGCTATATTTTGACTGGAAAACAATGGCTTCGTGCATTGACTACAAGTTTCACCCTTCATCACCAATGTAAAAGCTTATACAGCTGTAATAAAGTGTATCGATTTTATGTTGGTTGATGCAGGGGACTCTACACAGATAACGACAGAAAAGAGCTGATATTGGGCCATTAAAGACATGAAATGATCTTGTGACGTCATAGAAACCTAATAAACTGATTTTGATACTAATTGTTTTGTACAATAACTTATTTCTATATCAACTATCTGACGTAGAAACACAGAGGAAAAGTGTTGAAACCATTATTAATCTGTCACTATTTTATACAAAATTGAACTTCAAAAGCCTTGTAATATCATTGCTTTGAATTAACGTAAACATTTTTACAAAAAGTATCCTACATTTACATGGTGTAGGCCCTTATTTTTTCATGTCTTGTAACTGTGTATAATGTGATTCCATTTACTCCATATTGGAGGCAGTTAAATATGCAGCAAGTTGGTCTACCTTTGATGGGTTTAGTGTTTAAAAAAAAAAATTGTCAATGACAGCTTATAAAATTGCTGATTTTATCAATATACATTATGTCAATTTTGTTTGATTTTTTAGCTTCAACATTGCATGATATAAGACACATTGAAACATTGATGTTTTCAGTTTTCATGATGCAATTTTTAGAGGACAGAGAGAACATTCATTGTTTTATGTTTGTTTTATGATATTACCTCTGTTTTGTACATTGTTTTGTACATTGTGTAGTTTAATACTTAACATTATGAAAACATGAAACTTGGTTTGATACCCTGAAAGCCCTACAGCTTAGGGCCATAGTGTAATGTATCACTATGAATTGACATTGAATGATCAAATGAAGCAAGATTGCATCATAATATCCATATAGCTATGTATATATTTTATGAAATGCAACATAAGTCTGTGCATTATGTACATAAGCTGTTCACCCACTGCTGAGTGAGTGATTAGAACACCTGGGTAGTACATCATCAGGTACGAGCCTGGTCTCCCTAACTAGGTTATCTTAAGTCAGTCCTGCATGCATAACACAGATCAAGTTCTAGTACATACAGGGTTAACCAGGACAATTTCATCACTCCTCCCAATCTCATAATCCATCAAATGGAAGACCTCAAGGAAAGCTATATCACTTAAAGATAGACTTGGATATTCTTTCCATAATTTTTTTGGTTGTTTGAAAATCAGAGGGAAAAATAATTTAGCATTGCTGTGAAAAAAAAGAGCAGCAACTCAGAAATAGCAGAAAATAAAGGTGATCAAGAGTTATCTTTCTTTGACTTATCCTGCACTTGCAATAGTAATGGTCAGTGAACTCTTAACAGTACTTATACCGTATAGGAGACCTTATTTTCGTTGTCCACTGCATGTATTGTAGAATAAGTAACACCCTCCTCCCTAAAGTCTGACAGCTAGAACCCGACATAATGGCGACATTTAAGCTATGACCACCCTCAGCTCTGAGGACCTGCATTTAACTGACTACAGAGGATGGGCCCTGGTCACTGTCCATTTCATCCCAGGGGTATTTTCTTGTATACATCTACACCACATGAAGTCATGAATAATGATGCCTTATAGGTCAAAATACTAAAGAGGCTCGGTACAGGGTGGCTCTTAAGTTTTCTTATTCAATTTCTGTTTCAAATTATTTATTTTTCGCAGGGTTTTTTTTTCAATTTTTAATTTGAAATTTAAATTATTGATCCTTGTTCTTCAATCCACTCATTAACAGGAAGGAGTCTTGGAGTGAATGTTCTCCTGACAGATTGAATCTGTCCATGCCCTGAACACTCAGGTTCAAGACAAGATTCAACAATAACAACCGATGCTGAAGGTCATTGTGATTCTACATGCACATAGCTACGTGGTAACCTAATTATCTGTGGAATAAACAGTATCTGGGTCAGTTGTACTACTACGCATGTTTATTATCTGTTACATGTACCCAGCAGTGGCCCTACAGGAAATCTCAATGGGCCATATCTATCACCTATCAACATCTGGGTGGTTTTTTTTGAAAACCTGCCCCAATATTTCAATCTGATTATCTGTTAAAGGGATAATGGAAAACTACGCTGTAGTTTATAGCTCTAGAAATTCATTCAATACACGACCAGTCAATGGAAATCTTCGTCACTATAACCCGTGCAATGATGCACAAACACAATGCATGTAGCAAACAACTATTTCACAGAAACATGAATAAAACCAACAAAGGCCACAGAAACTGAAAAACAGTGCAATATCATTTGTCATATTCTCCTCTTTAAAGGGAAAAAGGAGAGACAATGCACTTTACCTGTCGTTTGTAATATTTGCATTACATCAAAAAATAAGCCACTCTGCATATGTTTACATCAAGACCAAATGATGACAGATTCATTACGGTAGAACTATACATCACAGTTAATTAATAAATTAACTATAAGAATTAGCAGGTTTTTTATTGTCGACATTTACTTACATCTTGGGCTTCCTGCAGCTGTAGCACATCCAGTAGGGGTGGTATATGTTCTGACACATCGGGCTGTATCCAGCCGAGGAGACCGGATACCCAGAGGATAAAGAGTAAGGTGGATAGTAGATATCCATGCTGGCCACGCTGGAGGGGATAGAGGAGGTACTGTTACACAGGGGGGAGGCCAGGCTGGAGTAGGGGTATCCCCCCGAGTACAGCTGCTCCACTGAACCGTACATTGACATGGGCGTGCTCACTGCCTGATCCTGTATATATGAGTACGACCGCTCTGAAATGTTTGACTGTGAACGCTGCAGGTTTTTGCCGAAGCTAAAGTAACTGCTGGGACCCTCCATGGAGGAAAGCTCCGAGTCGGACTCACTCTCAAACACCGAGCTTGAGTCTCTCTTATTGTATGCTGGCAAGTAGCTGGGTCGCTTTGAAGGGGGAGAGTTTGGTTCACTGGTCCAACCACTTGGGTTGTATGGTACAACTGACGGGGGGACAGATGCGGTCTCCCAGGGTAAAGCCTGGTGCTGTGGACTTTGGACTGACTGAGTGATGGGGACTCCCTCCCAGGGTCGTACTTTGCCAGTCCTGTGTGGACTCTGGACCTGAGTGGGGGCAGTGTTGGTGGCTCCAGTCCCCGCCAATGGTACAGGTGGTGATGGCTGCTTGGAACTGCTGTCAACGAGCTTGTTACTGGAATCCCTGTCACCGCGATCAGGCTTTTCAACCATTGTGCACCCAGACACCTTGCTCATGTCACACCAGAGAGGGAGCAAGTACTTATGTAGGTGTCAATCGCCTCACAGTGGGGAAAAATATCTCACTAATCAGCTGATAATTGTATTAAATTCCAGGCAGGTATGGAAAGTAGCTGGATTAAGTGGTGAGAAGAAAGAACTCCCTAATCATGTCTCACCTGGCCCCAATAATCATTGACTCCTTGTCAAGATTGCACACTGGCACTCACCCATGTGGCAGCGGTCCTAGTAAACAGTTGCGTAATGTCCGTGCAACTTGAATGTTAATTCACAAAACTGCTATCACTGTGAGAGCGATTATGATCTACAGATAAGGTGGCCTTCTGATCTATTTACCTATACAGAGGACGGTCCCTCTCCACTCCAAGGCTCCCGATGCTACTGTGCACAGAGCTCTATGTATAAATTATTTCTCATCACGACAAGGCAAACAAATCTTTTTCTTCTTTTTTTATACATATAGGTCACATGGAATGAATTTCACGGACCTCAGCTATGATATCTTCATTTGCATCAATTTCTCCTTAATTTGTACGAGCCTTTAAATGTCAAATCCTCACACAAAAAACACAAGAGTGCCAACAAACTTAATTTTTCCTCTCAGCAGCAGCATAGCCACCAAAACTTCCATCAATATCGTCCAATAGGATGGTGGTTTATATTCTCTCTTGGTTCTGCAGACACACACGTGTTAATCAAATCGTCCATTTGACAGCCCCACTCATGATTATGCTAGAGTACTACTGATATTATTCTCTCCCTCAGGTGAAACATGCATGAACACTTTTCAGTCACTCTGACAAGATCGATTTAAAAATAGCTATTAAAGGCACATGTCTGCTGAGCCTGCCATGAACGCATCGTGAAACTCGGTCAGACAGCGTAGTACTACTTCACAATGAATACACAATCTTTTCCCCCCAAATCTAGGTCATTACAAACATTGTAGGAAAAGTTTAATGAGGTAGCAATGATATTATATATGATAAAGTATTTTGTGTTGGGTAAAACCCTGTTGATTACACAATATGTGTATGTGTAGTTACTTGGTCCAACTGGAGAAAACAGGTTCTAGTGGAACACTGGGAGCCTACCCAGCGCTGTATATAATATATCCCATAATTCAAATGTAAAGATCATTGCGCAACTGAATTAAAGTCCTCAAGAATTTGATTGGCGAATTGTAAGGATTGATATGCTGTCTCTATAATGCATTATGTGCACTATAAGCATTATCAGCCCTCTCACTCACTCTCTCTCTCTTAATTAACTAAAAACAATTAGTATTCATTTCTTTATTTCCAGTAAAAAAAAATTATGTTGCTTTCTGTTTTGGTAATGGCTAGTGAAGATGCAGATCTACAAGTTTTTGAGGTTTTTAAAAATAAAACATCATACTTTGGTTAATAATAATAGTTAAGCTCATTGCCAAGTAAAATGAGGTTAATCTTAACAAAATCAATACATCAAATCAATTCTCAGTACTAGCATAAAATTAAAATACTACAGTGTAATGTTATGCTTCAATTACCTTATGGATTTTGGCTTGGGATAGTCATAGCATTTAGGAAAAACTAGGGATCTTTTGCACTTTTGGAAATATTTTAGATTCAAACTCCAGCTGTAACTTGAATATCCAAAACTGACAGGAAAGGGAAGGGGTGGGGTGGGGTGGAGTGGGGGGGGGGGGCATTGAGGGGTTACTGATCTTTTAGTGTTGCATTAACTGTACAAAATATAAGGAAGCTCTGAAATCTGAATGGTTTTCAGACCTGAGATGGAGAGTAGGGGTACATATTTTTAAGGGGATGGATGGGGGTCAGCAATCTTTGATCTTTGAGTGACGCCTTCAGTTTTCAATTTAAAAACGGAGGTGTCTGAATGAGACAGATTTTCTGTGATGCGGGTATCTGTAGAACAATGTAGGTCCCTGTCAAACACTGCCTAAATGTTTATATCTACAGCCAATCACATCTCAGCATGGGTCATTATGCTTGAATTAGAACTGCATTAATTATATTAATAAAATTTGTGCACACAAGGACTAGTCTAAGGGAGTATCTAATACTGTTAATTTACCCCTTCAATGTGATTATATCATAATTTAGGCCCAGCTAGCCTGGTATTTTCATGAGCTGCAGGGGGGGGGGGGGGGGGTAAACACCATCATGAATATTACAACAACAGTAAGCAGTTCAATAGACCTAACACCAAAGGGAGATGAAAATAGAGCAAAAAATATCAAAGTCCAAAGGGCTGCAACTCTGCTAAAATCAGGCCAACTTACTCGATATATGAACTTGATCTGCACGCCATCTGGGTGAAGTGAAGTGATGCGAACTAGACAAGTATTAAAACACGGTCAGCTCAGAAGTACTAAAACACGGTCAGCTCAAAAGTACTGAAACACAGAAGTACTGAAACACGGTCAGCTCAGAAGTACTGAATCACTGTGACCTCATATCCAACAGCAGTCTGCCCAGGTCATCAAACATGCTGAGGTCAGCTGTATATAGAGACTTCAAGTGTCTTTCAGTCACTTGCTGACTCTACAAATCTTTTTGTTTAGGTCATTCACAAAAATTGTAACACAGTTTGGTCTCATCTGGAACTAATATCTACAGAACAAAATGACATCACCACAAAGCAATCACTTTGGACAATAATCCATAGAAACAATCATCCACTACCCCAATTAATTTCACAATTCGCAGGGATCCAACGAGATCAGGTTGTAGCAGACTAGCAGTTATGTCCCCCTAATGACCTTGTAACCATTGTAAAGACACAGGAGTGAACTTCGTATTAGAGGGCTGGTAATTTTCTATCAAGATGAATGGCTCCCCATTTAAACTCATTAATTCCTTACAAAATGTCACTGGAATAATTTACACAGTCTGCTCCACAAGTATTTAACAATCATAATGTACTCTATGTTAAGATGTCTCTAAGTTTTCTGCCTGATAGCATCTTCTTGCGTGTTTATCTCTTAAGACTCTACAACATGAACGGTGCAATGAAAACATAATTCACATGAAAAACAAGGTTGTGCCCCTCCCCCCCTTCCACAAAAATGAAAACAAAATACCAGCATCTTCAGCATCAGGAGAATCATGCATGACTTGGACCAAAATTATTTGTGGTATGCACATTATCAACGTTCAAGCTCTCAGTTTTATCCTTATCATACACCAATAACATCCACAGAATTCATCAAATCCGACTTCAGCAGTGGTTGGGTGCTGATTCCTGTAGGACAATTAAATGAACACCTTTACAACCCCCTCCCCTTTCTTGTCTGGTATTTCTCTGTATTAAAATCTCATAAAAAAAAATCATTATAATACAAATTATTCATCTCCAACTTGTTTGGGAGAAAAAACATCCATGAGGATTTTGGGGTGGGGGTTCAGGGGTGAGTCTGTAGGACTATTGTCTTTTTTAAAGTGCATCAAGATATCTTAGCTCTCTCAGCATGTTCAAATGTGAAGAAACTTCCGACTGTATTGTTAAGTAGGCCCCTCTCTCTCTATAAGAGGAAAGCCCTAAATCAGTGTTGTTGGCTGGCATTCAGTGTCTCTTTACAACCAGAGAACAATAAGTGGCACAGATTGGTTTCTGTCAGACATGATACAGTCACTTTGCCCCAGACAGACCCAGTGTGGTGGTGTTGGTGAAACAGAGAATAATCAAGTATAAACACCATGTATAGTTACTGCCCCTACCATGTATAGTTACTGCCCCTACCATGTATAGTTACTGGCCCTACCTAAAACACCATGTATAGTCACTGCCCCTACCAGGTACCTTGTTTAATGGGAGTTCCATTCATGTCATATACATAGTAACCCCCCCTACCCTGTATTGGTATCTTGTTTACTGTGAGTTCCATTAATGCCATATACATAGTAACCCCCTACCCTGTATTGGTATCTTGTTTATTGGGAGTTCCATTCATGTCATATACATAGTAACCCCCCCTACCCTGTATTGGTATCTTGTTTACTGTGAGTTCCATTAATGCCATATACATAGTAACCCCCCTACCCTGTATTGGTATCTTGTTTACTGTGAGTTCCATTAATGCCATATACATAGTAACCCCCCTACCCTGTATTGGTATCTTGTTTACTGTGAGTTCCATTAATGCCATATACATAGTAACCCCCCTACCCTGTATTGGTATCTTGTTTACTGTGAGTTCCATTAATGCCATATACATAGTAACCCCCCTACCCTGTATTGGTATCTTGTTTATTGGGAGTTCCATTAATGCCATATACATAATAACCCCCTACCCTGTATTGGTATCTTGTTTACTGTGAGTTCCATTAATGCCATATACATAGTAACCCCCCTACCCTGTATTGGTATCTTGTTTATTGGGAGTTCCATTAATGCCATATACATAGTAACCCCCCCCCCCCTACCCTGTATTGGTATCTTGTTTATTGTGAGTTCCATTAATGCCATATACATAGTAACTCCCCCTACCCTGTATTGGTATCTTGTTTACTGGAAGTTCCATTGATGCCATATACATAATGACCCCCTACCCTGTATTGGTATCTTGTTTACTGGGAGTTCCATTCATGTCATATACATAGTAACCCCCCCCCCCTACCCTGTATTGGTATCTTGTTTACTGGGAGTTCCATTAATGCCATATACATAGTAACCCCCCCCCCTACCCTGTATTGGTATCTTGTTTACTGGGAGTTCCATTAATGCCATATACATAGTAACTCCCCCCACCATGTATTGGTATCTTGTTTACTGGGAGTTCCATTAATGCCATATACATAGTAACCCCCCCTACCCTGTATTGGTATCTTGTTTACTGGGAGTTCCATTAATGCCATATACATAGTAACCCCCCCTACCCTGTATTGGTATCTTGTTTACTGGGAGTTCCATGAACCAGAGTACTGTAAACGTACTACATTTCGTGGTGTATTTTATTTAGTGCTTTTGGCGTAATGCAAATTCCGCTAAATCAAGTACATCGCTAAATGCCATGCATGTATGTATAAGAATAGTCGCATTCAAGAATACGCTAATTCAAATCTACGCCAACTTGTTCAAAAACCAATTTCCGCAAAATATCGCACACGCCAAATATAATACTTTTACAGTATTATCTATTAGTATCATCCAATAGTAACTTCTTCTATCATGTAGACTGGGTCTTACATAAACTAAAGTATAGTCAACCAAAAAGCTACCCCCTCATGTAATGAACATACTGGGTCCACAATGAATACTGCCAGGTCGAGTATCTATTGCCCAGTAGTAACTTCTATCAGGTATATAATACATGGGTCCTACATGAATGGCTCATTCCCCTAATTAGACAAGCATGAATACCAACATAAATAGGGTTTGGTGAAATGAGTAAATTTCAATGTTGCTAGCCATATCAGGAGAGATACTCATCAAGGAAATATATCTCGTGTCAAGCGTTTCTTATTGACTATGTTCATTCATAAACTATCATTCCCCAATCCCAACCCAATCCCAAACATTTCTTAAAGGTGCAGATTATTTCACTTGTTGTGTAATTTTGTATTTGAAATATACCTTGAATTGATTTTGATCTGTAAAACTTTACATGTTCACTTTTTGCACAATGATATATCAATGACCTTCTTTCGACAAATAGTCAACTAAACAAGGTGTATGGGGTGTATGAACTCATTATAATTGGTGGTGTTTTAGTCCTAGAACAAAATCAGACAACAACAAAAACAACGCGGAAAAGTTTCTAAAACCAACAGCATCTTAAGGAGCAGATAGACAACAAATTAACCATCAGATCTGGTTAAAATTTAAAATACAATTTTTCAAGCTATAAACACTTACACAGTAAAAGAAAATGACAAATGGTTTAGTTTGAAAATTCTACAAAAACAACCGCCACCATTCAACCTTGCTGAAAAAAGGGTTATCTGACTTGGCCCGGCTACCACTTCCTGTCCCAGTAAATATCTCGGTTACTTGGTCACCGCTTCTGTTGTTTGTAACAGGAACAGTTTGATACCAAGTCCTTCCTGTTCATTGTTTGTTTGTAACTGAAGGAGTAAGGATTAGACAGACTATGGGAGTAAGGTGGGGAGACTAATTAGTGGTGTTAATTAAAAGTCAGTAGACAACAAAAGTAGCTGTGATAGAGAGTCTATAGCAGTAAAGTGGGGACACTAATTGGTGGTGTTAATTAAAAGCTGTCTCAGTCAGTAGGCAGCAAAAGTAGTGGTGATAAAAAGTCCATAGGAGTAAAGGGGGAGACTAATAGTGGCGTCTAGTCAGTAGTCAACAAAAGCAGTGGTGATAGAGAGTCTATGAGAGTAAAGTGGGGAGACTATTAGTGGCTTCTAGTCAGTAGTCAACAAAAGCAGTGGTGATAGAGAGTCTATGAGAGTAAAGTGGGGAGACTAATAGTGGCTTCTAGTCAGTAGTCAACAAAAGCAGTGGTGATAGAGAGCCTATCATGAGAGTAAGGATGTGGCTGGTGGAGTAGAGAGTAATTTGGGGAGTAAGAAGCTGACTATTTTTAGTTAGTAAGAAATCAAAGTGGTAGTAAGAGAGATTGCCTAGGGACTGGGATATGAATAGTCAATCATCTGCAGATAAATTTGTAGTTTTAAAAGACATACTTAGGTAGTATAAACAGAATTAGTGTTAAGAGAACTCAGTTGTTGGGAAGTAGAAATCTGACTATGCAGTAGTCAGCTTTGGTGACAGAAAAGATGGTAGAGAGAGTGACTAATGGAGATAAAATCTGACTGGTCAGTAGGGGACAGAAGAGAAAATGGTAGAGAGAGTGACTAATGAAGTTGAAATCAGACTAGTCAGATGTCAGTAGAGAACAGATGAAGTGGTAGAGAATGATTAAAGGAGTTAATATCTGGCTGGTCACTAGTCAGAAGGGGACAGATATTAGATGGAACAATTTGATACCAAGTCCTTCCTGTTATTGTATTGTTTGTTACTGAAAAAGTAGTGATAGAGAGACTTCTATAGGAGTAAGGACACAACTAGACTAGTTGGGATTCCAGTTTGGGGAATAGGAATCTGACTAATCACTAGTTAGTATAAGTGATAGATAATTGTAGTAGTAGATACTAACTAGGGATGTTAAAGACTGACTGATGTTTGCAGTGATTACGAGACTGACTAAGGATGTTAGGGTCTTGTTAATAATCTGCATTCAGTAGTTAACAGAAGTTATAAGCGGTAGAAAAATAGATTTAATAATAGGGAAGAAATCTGACACCTAATGTATGTGCCCACAAAATCTATACTATGTAATGTTTTTCAAATGCATAAAACTCTCACTGTTTTAAAGCTGTTTAATCTTAGCTTGTGACATGAACTCCTTTCTCCAAGATAGACTAGTGGTACAAATAAATTTATCTTAGTTTTAAGGAAGTCCTGTCCACAACGACAAAGGGGAGCTGAAGTATTCCTGACAACAGGATTCATAGGAATTCTTCCTTTTTTGCTCCATTATAATCATTAGCATAACTTTGATCCTATTGTTTATCTTAGAGCAGCTCCCCACCACTCAACCACCGGTAGCAGACACATTACAGACTGACAGACAGCTCTCTTGTTTCCCCAGATTCCTCACCGCATAGCTCCATATCACAGCACTGGGTGGGCGAGGAGAATGACAAAACCCAGTGTGCTTGTGTGTGTGGGAGCTTGGTTGGTAGGATGTTGGCTTCAGGGAGGGGGGTTGTTTGGTTGGTAGGAAGGTTGGGGGGGGGGGGGGGGGGGGGGGAGGTAGAGGAGGTCAGGGAGGGGGATTGATTAGTTGGTTGGCAGGTGGAGCTCAGGGAGGGGGAGAGGGTGTTAGGAGGGTAAAGGGGTGGACGGGAAAAGGGGTTCTGTTGCTCTGTTGCTGTCAATCAATTTGGTAAAGAAACACTTTAGCGATGGGGACCATTCGGCATTGGGGTGAACACACTTGGTCTGGTAGTCTACTTATCGTTTTGTCTATAAATCCTTCATAGCTGGCTGGGTGGGGGGGGGGGGGGGGGGGGGGGGTGGTGGTTATTGTCTAGGTAAGTATTACTTTATACATGCACACCAGTCCTCTCCTTGTGTGCTGCTTGTGTCAGGCAGATAAACATAACCAGTACTGACTCACCCCTGGGGCCCAACCTGATTGGCTAAAAGACTCAGTGGGACAATGACCATATACACCCTGTCCCTGTAATACTAGGGGGACAGATTCAGATTTATCACGGGCTGACCCAGTTTTACCCAGGTATAGACCACAGAACACTTATCGTTTGTGTCAGGTGCCACACACAAAACGAGTTATCAAGTACAAACACCTAGGTCTTCTCTCATTTTTTTTTTTTTAACGGTGATGACATGTGCCTTAAACTGTCATGTTTAAAGAGAGAGATTTTGTTTTATAACCATTCAAAGCTTGTGTTGGTTACAGTCTATTCAAAATCATTAATACTTCTGCCACTTCTACCAACCAATAATTTACAGGTCCTCAAACAAAAACTCATGTTTGTTCCCTTTGGAAACAATTCCCTTTTCGGAAAAACTGTATCGTAGATTCCTTATTTTGAACAGGTACCTAATTCTGGGATTAAATCACGAGAACACCAAACTTTTCATACAATCTCATTTAGAATAAATCTGTTAAAAAAATAAACCAAGATTTAAGAATCCTAAAGATGTACGTCTTGCAATTTTATGCGAATATTAATTCCTCATGTTGAATTAGGCATTTACAGGATTTTTGCATGGAACTAAGATTTATATATGAATCTAAATTGTTGTCAAAGAATGGTGTCAGTATCTATGTATATCTAAGGGGACAATAACAGTTACTGTATAACAGACCTCTACCTCGTGAGACTCGGAATGTGTAAGACATGACTTAGAGACAAATGGTAGAGACACAGATTTGGAGACGATGAATCAGCCCATGCTTGCAGGAGATGCTAATTTATGTCCTAAATAATTGGCAATTGCTGTATACAAATATTTAATTGTAAACCTTGGTTTCTGATATAATATATATCAATCTTGCACTTTTACATCTTGTTATAATGAA
Source organism: Magallana gigas (assembly GCF_963853765.1). NCBI lineage: Eukaryota > Metazoa > Mollusca > Bivalvia > Ostreida > Ostreidae > Magallana > Magallana gigas. The sequence goes on along the minus strand of NC_088860.1, from coordinate 48,330,806 downwards.
TTCATGTCTGTCTTTTTTTGTTTTATTATTAGTGGGGGTCCCATAAATAGCAACGCATGAAGTTACGCAACTTTACAGCTGATCAGAGCTTTATGAAGAATCACGGATATGCTAGTAATGCTACAATACATTACTCTCACCAGAAATGTTTCCCCACATTACATTAGTTCTTTATGAACTTCTAATCTGGTGCACCAATAACATTATGCAAACTCTGATATATCACCTGCAGGAAGAAGACATAACTTGTAATGTAAAGTAGAATATATGTGAGAGGTTTCTGTTCAGAAGAGCATATCATAATGCATATTCACTTCAAACATAGACTACAAAATACAGGTACATTGTGAACATCATAAGCTCCCTAAATATCTTGAAATTCTTCAAATTAAAACCATTGGCAAGTAGAACTGCAATCTATATTATCATGCACAAAATAAAGTCTTAAACGGATTTATATTTGAAATATGGAGCCAGGAATTAATCTAGGTTTTGGGGAAAACTACCTTCTCTGGACTGATTTGGAAAATCATCCAGGGGTCAGAGCCCTGCTGTGGGAGGGGGGGGGGGGGGGGGGGGGAGAGGAGGCAGAGGGCTGAGGCCACCTGGCTGAAATTGAATTTAGGGGGGTGATATTATGAACTGTGAACTATACTATGCCATTCTTATTAAATGGAGTAAATGTCCAATAAAAGATCATTTTCCATGCGAATAGAAACAGGTCAAAATTTTTGTACAGTTGGTCAACCCCATTCAGATTACCAGGGGTCCCCCCTCCACTAAGAATCAATGTAGGTTAGGTCAGTGACAAACTGAGAGAAATCCCCCAACAATTAATTACAACCAGTGCCAGCAACTTGGTACTACAAGTCAATGCTATGGCCAACACCAGTTCCTACGACTAGTTTCAGCAGTACAGGTTCCAGTGGCTCTAAATCACAAACCAATACTATTGTAATCAATATCAGACCCAATCAGGCACTGGTTTGGAATTCTAAGTGTCAATTCCAGTTACAGTGGTTCACCTGACCTGACCCCGTTGTACTCTTGTTTAAGGGCAGCATGCAAAAAACCCATGCAAACAAGACTTGGCTATTGTGTAGATATTCATATAGGTCAAACCTACCGCTGCTTAGGAGGCCAAACACAAGGGGGAAAAAAATCCTGGCATTTTAAACTCCCCGTCTTGGTGGTTAAAGGAATGTAGCGTTTTGATTTTGAATCAAAATAGGTCAGAACCACCGGTCCCTGTCCACAGAACAGTGGATCTTTTTACCATGAACACTCTGTGTGTAAGAGACAGGCCTAAATCAACAGACCGTATCAACGGACGGGGAATCATTCTGCTGGTAAAATTTCACTTCACAAACCATGGACTTTACATATAGCAATAAGCTTGAATTATCTTTGATTTATATGTAAAATACACACAATTCAAAATTGGAAAACACAAACTTTTAAGCATCAAATCCATTAAATACATGAAAATATATGTATCCTTTCTTCAGAGTTAAATTAATTAATTTTAAGTTGTAGATAATCAAATACAGACAAAGATTCTGCAATTGCTATCTGAAAGTATTTTACGACACCCCCCCCCCATCCTGCTCATCTCAAACAACACCACAATCATTTATTGAGTCAGATCTAATTATAGATAAGTGGTGTGCTCATCTATATGGAGAAAATCTACATCACATTTGCATGATGACTGAATTCTTATATTACATTACTCCAAAACAAGCTCAAAAATTTAGTTGTTGATATTTTGTAGGAAATTTCACTTGGGAGATTATTCTTGGAAGTCATCCACCCCTAATATCAGTTTAAGCTTGGTAAGGTTCAGAGTAAACGTACAATGCGGTAGATGCAAGATAATGTACGAACAGGTCCATGAACAACCAATGAAAATGACCTGCTCTTCCACGAATGACCATCACTACCCCATATCATTGTCGCAAGCCACAGGACTGTGGAAATAGAAAGGACTCAAACCCTGTAGGGTGAAGGTTCCATAGATGGACAATGAACAGAAACACAAACTACAACACATACTCTATTACCATGTTTGCTGTATGAAAGTTCAGAACTCAAACAAGTTCCTATGCATTGATACTTTGCCAGTGTTCAAAATCAAGCATTTTGATTTTATGAACATAGGTTTGGAATTGGCAGTTGTTTTCACTTAATACTGCCTCTAGCAAAGAAAAAAAACATAAAACTTGATAACCTTAATTTAAAGAATCAAATTGCTATTCTGAAATTGCATATATAATTGTTGCTGGAACGCATGCGAATGGACACTCTTTGCTGTTAGACGGAGTCACAGACAGACAGGTGGACAGAAAACAACAATGTTACCAATGTTACCGAGGTTATACTATAACAAGTCAACTCAAAGGCCACTAGGAAATACATGTAACATCACTAACATGTGTTAATGTTTTGTTACATCATTTGAAATTCTCCATTGGTGAATATGTATTATTAATGTTAAATAATTTTCTTATCCAACATGTCCGATGTATTCATTTATTATGTACAGCAATGCATTCAATTGTACAATATTTGAAATAGAAGGAGCAAATTCTGTATAGTTGTCATGTTCGAGACCACCACTTATCTACAGACTATTATACAGACAACATCCCACCCCACACCACCGCCCCACCCCCCTTACCCTATCCCCATCCTCGGGATTTTACATAAACAATATTTACAATTTACTTCATTTTTTGAATATCTCTTTATATTGTTAATGTTAATAACAAATTAGATGTAGTTAATAAAGCCTCAGTAATCCTGTGCTATGACCTGTTGAGATCTGAACATGGTGACTGACACCAATACACTACTGACGTTAGACTCGGTAGCTCCCAGCCTGCACTTTCTTATCAATGACCACTGAGTCCTACAGCGTGTGTGAACTCAGGGCATCCTGTATGTGACCACCTATCCTGTTACTGGTCTACTCCATCAACAACCATGGTAAACAAGCAAACATAAACAACATACACAACCCCAGTACACTACTTCACTGGTTGGTGACATTCCTGCTGCTTATACTCAACTTATTGGATAGATAGAGCATACATTCAAAACATAATACATTATAATTTGTCAAATAATCTAAATGACTTCTTATGGCATTAATTTAAGGTCAGTGGCTCCTTGCTGTAGTCTACAACAGATGCTTTAAGGCACCACCTTTGAAGAATTGTCCGTCTTCGACCACTTGACGAGAAGTACCCTACTAAAGATATTCTCATTAACTTTTTTTTTTTTTCATTTTTCAAAATAAATACAGATTTTTGCATACCACTTTTTTTATTTAATAAGATAAGCTTTCAAATTATTTACAAAACTTAGATTAACACATCAAATCACATGTCTGAGGACAGATAATTTATTAAAGGTGGTCCAAGCACTTGCCACTGACCTCCCCCCCCTCCCAAAAAAACCCCACACATGCCAGGGTTTGTGTACACCTATGTAAAATCAAAGGTGACTCACCTCTCTGCGTCTTCTTTCGTTGGACTAGCAATGCTGCCTACAGCTTCAGCCACAGCAGACTCGGTCAATATTGGGGTCAGGGAGGGGTTCCCCAGCTCCTCACCCTCCCTCTGGCTCTGTGGGTCTGTGGGGACGCCCTCTGATATGTTTTCACTGGCTTTGGCAACTTGATCCGTTTGAGACTGACTAGCTGACATGTTGATGGGTAAATTACTGGGTACTACATTTGGACTTTCAGACACTTTGACCTCCTGGTATTCCCCGGGGGAATGAATTTGACTCGTGGGCGCTATTTGGGGAACACTGTATACATCATTACTGGGGTTCAGAGAAGTCTGTGGGTGAATGTTTGTCGGTTGTTGAGTATAGTCTTTGTCACCACCGGCAGAGACATTAATGCTGTTTGGAAGGGAGGTTATCACAGGGGCATTAGAATTGTGTATGTGCCCATGGTGTCCATTCTGTATGGCTTGTACTGACACTGACTGTTGCTGAGCGGGACCCTGACTTACACTCACCACCGACTGGTTTGTAGGGGCAAAGTTGGAGGCCCCTGTAACACTTATGTTCATGGCATTTATATAGGATTGCAAAGTTGCTTGATCACTCATTGTTGGTACACCATATAAAAGTTTGTGCATCTGATTCATGTTGGGATTGGAGGGATTCGGATGCATCCCGTACGAGTGAGCGAGATTAATCGACGACTGCGGCATTTGCGTACCGTCGCTCCAAACTAACTGACCCGTCTGTGTCATGTGGACATTGACGGGATTCTGATTCATAACTAGTCCAGTGGGTTGATTCTGTAGCACTTCATTCAACTGATCGTTCACTTGATTCAACGTGTGACCAGTATGTAGTGGATTTTTGGAAGGGTCGTCCTGACCATAATCATAGTGAACAGAACTGCACGCACTCGAGTTGCCAGAATTGGTTTTCTCCTTGTCCTTAAAACTGATTTTTGTGTCGCTTCCTTCGGACACGGCGGGGGTGTCCAGAGAGTCACGACACGTCCATCGCCCCCTGCGAAACGGTTCCTTGGTCTCTACCTTGACAACCTTAAACCTTGTGACAGTGTGCTCCTTGGGCTCTTTCCCTGCCTCAAGCTCAGCTTCTGTTGAGAAATTATTGTCCTCTAGGGGACTCTGTTCCCCCACATCCTCATACTTTGACCCATCCAGAATTTCAGAACTCGCGTCCTCCGTGTGACTCTCCACGGTCTCATCCAAATCCTCTAACGAGTCCCCATCCAGTTCCCCAATCGGGGCCTCGCTACTTCCACCTCGGTTCTTGGTGATACTTGTGATCTTAAATGTCTTCTTTTTGTGAACTCCGTCCGAGACAACCTTACTTGTAGCCACCACTACTTTAACGTCGGTCTCAGTGTGCTCGTTAACTGGAGTATTCGTATGGTTATCCACTGTCACGGCCATTTTATCAGAATTGGATGCCATTTTTCAGACTTCAAACCCGTGCAAAAGACAGTTCTCTCTCGTTAAATTGAGTACCCCATGACAGACACAGTCTCTGATATAATTTTTCCATTGTTATATTTGTCACGAAAATTGTTTTGAATCCATAAGTATAACTCCCCGATTCTTATCACATAAAACAAGTTGTATGTCTACACCTCACCTTCTTCAACGACGGCGGCCATGAGCAGCTACGAATGATGGGAAGTGACGTCACACGAAAACTAACCTAGAAAAATTCATTCATGACCTCATTTGACACTAATTTGTGGGTAGTCGTGTACATACGTACATTGTCGTAACTACTTACTGAATTAAAATGTATTTGAAAAATTATTTTTATGAAAATATGAAACATGTTTATTCAAATTTCAATATTATGAACACGTGTTCTTTTATAATGAAAGTACGGTCGTGACTGGAGGTCCTTATGATCATTTTTTCTTTGACATCCTTGCTATATCCAAGGTTAATATGTAAACGGTGTGACCGTTGGACCGAGCGCAGATTTAACACAGTGCAGATAAAATCTATTTAAAACGCAAAAAGTAGGATCCGCTAGCATGGTTGCCTACTCAAATCATTCGTCAAAGTTAAACTAAACGTCGCGTGCTCAGTCTACATTATGACGTCATATTTCAGACGTATAACGTTCAAGTTTTGTCTTCGGAAATAACCGAAGAGAGTTACGCGATTCCGATTTTTTTAAATTTCTTCTTTTATTGTTCATCAATTTAATTCATATGAATGCCAATGTAATAAAATTGAATACTTTATTCAGTATCAAAAAGATCAGTTCCTTGACGTTAATGTTTTTATTTTCCATCTGATATTTTGATAAGACATACATAGAACAAGTCGTGTTTCATAATTGAAGCGCTATTAAAACTTATCTGGTTTCCTTTTTAATTTCTTTTAATTCAAATTACCTTCTATTGAAACACTGGAACTTATTTAATCGAATTTAGGGGCAATAAACATCGATAAGTGCCAGTCAATCAATGATCGAACTAACTTTTTAAAAACAAAATGGCTGCCAATATGGCGGCGCCCAGGGCTGGAAGAAATTTTTTTTGGCCTTAGTACCCCTGATTCAACTTTCATTTTTCACTGATTTTCTTATATATACGTGTTACCATTAATCCTCGCTTCGCGAGGCGGGCTTCGCCCGCCTCTCGCTGCGCTCGGTAATAATTCGCACAGATCCTCAGTGGGCTGATGGGAGGGGGCTGCTATTAATTCCCTTAGCTTCGATTTCACTGTTCACTGTTTTCTTATTTTCACTTCCATTAGTCATACTTGCTTCTAAAATAAAAAAAATGGGGGGGGGGCTTCATTTTTTTATTTTGTAAAAAGAAAAATGTCTGCTGCGAGAAAGAGTGGGATAGGGGACCTTGAATATGGGTTTATATTAAGATTATCAAGATAAAATGACTACCGTTAATCAGTGTTAATCTTACAAAATCTTAATCAGATCTTAATATCCACCGTTATACTTGCCATCATTGGTGGATAGAATCAAGGATGTATATATATTGTATTACAGATAATTTATTACCAGATATTATCAGGGACGTATATACTAACTATATAATACTATACTAGGCTATTGAGATATACAAAACTTATCAAATTTGTTATAACATAGTAGTATTTTTTTTATACGAAGTTAAACACTCAATAACCCTACAACAAATTACTAAATGTTATAACAACTTATAACAGATTACTGTGCTAGCTGTGCTATGGTTAGTTAATAAAAGTAAAAATAATACTGATGTCCTATAAGTTTCGGTAATTTACCGACTTCATGTTTTGCCGGTGTATTAAAAAAATCAAACATATATAAACTTGTTTTTTCCCGCCCAATTTGTTAAAGCTGCTTGGTCCGATTTTTTTTGTAATTACAGTATCAACATTTTTTCCATACAAATCATTTATCTTCGAAAGTTATGGACTTTCTCCTATTTACACCACCAGAATCAGTCTCCTTTCAAAGTTAGAAATATTCAAAGTAAATAAAAATAATTTCTCTTTGGGCAAACGAAAAAACAAACCAAAATGCATCACGGGAATGTTTAGAAAAGGAAACCGCTTGGTTTCGTCCCCCGAATGATTGGGGTTATTCAACCCGCATGCTATGCATCGATTGTAAAGAAAGCAGACTTTAGAAATAGTAGCGAAAAAAACGTACACATGTTTATTTGTTATTTGTCTGATCATTTCGACCTTTATTTAAAGCGACGTCAAAGTCGTAATACAATCATACCCGTCTCGTCGCCAGGGGTGAAATTTAACATGAGGCGAAATAACGGGATACCCTTTAATGTCGTTTGTTTTGTTAGCAAATTTTGTACGAATTTTTCTTCATTGAAATTTGGCATAATTGACGGGTAAAACTACTGCAATGTCTATTATTATACATATACTAAGTATAGCCATCGTTTAAAAGCGTGCATAAAATTTGATATAAAATCGGACCAAGCAGCTTTAAGAAATTTTTTTTGGATTATTGTATTGTTTATTAATAAATCAACATCTGGAAAACTCACCTGTAGACATGCAAGACAGTTGATAAAACGTATTACTTACATATACTATATATCAGAGACAATTTGTCCTACAGATAAACGTTCATATGTCATTTATATCAACAGTTACGCAATATGTACATGTATTATAAGCTAATAAAATCTACCCCACATCAATGAAAGTAATGATGGAGTTTATAGCTGTTCGTCAATCTTTTTTTTTTAATTATACACCGTCCAAAGATATTATCGATTCATTATTCTCGATTTTGCTTAATTACTAGATATTTATAAATACTCGAGGGTTCAAACGATCCTTATTCAAAAATATGAAAAATGTCCAAGCTTTTTTCTTTGAAACGCCCAGTTAGCTTATCAGGTTTCAATAAACGGCTAAAAAATGTTATATCTACGGGTATTTTGTATTGCAACAGACCCGGATGACAACGTTAAAAATACATGTACATGTACAGATGTCAAAAAAGATGTCAAACATCACCCATTATAAATCTCAGTAAGAAATTTAATTGTTTTGCGTTCATGTAAATTTTTCTGGGTGGAAAATGATAACGTGCAAATGAATATATCTTGGAAATTTTCTATTTCATGTATATTTCAATTGCACTTCTTTCACAGGCATGTGTATTTTCAATAAAAATCGCCCAAATGTGCTGCAAAAATATATTAGAACAGACTACAGTAGAGTTAGCTGATCTCTGAATAATGCAAAACTGTTTTTTTTTTAATTATCCATTTATAAATAATAAAAAAGATGTTTAATAATATGAACACAAAATCTGTAAATAAATATCTTTCTGGCCGGTTATAGACCTGTAGGCCTATATCAATATATTTTAGTTATCAATTGAATTAATAGGCCTACTTCGTGTTCTTAATATTGTTAGCTGTACATCATACATGTCTACATCATGACCCATCTCATTTACCCTGAAGTGGCAGAGTGTGGGGGTGGGGACAAGGGACAAGGCCTATAAAGCGGTACACGCATGACCCGTGACGACTCATTTGGAATGTCCCTCATTATCTGAAGGGGTTTCTGTTACCACTGTAAAGACAGTATTTTAATCTCCAGCCCTGGACAAAAAATGCCCTGCCCCCATCGATTTATTCTATTTTTTTCCCGATTCCCCATACAATCGGATAATTGCCTAAATTTTTTGAATAGAGCTGTAGCTGTGACCTTTGTCCCATTGACCGGGTTTCTGTAATGAGGCAAAGGTTAGACAGACGGAAATGGCGGATCCGAACTACTTTCGATTTGTGCACGTTGGCTGGGCAATTTTAATAGGGTCAGGCTTAGCAGTATTAACTGTAAGTAATTTCATTAATTAAAATAGTGAACAGGTCTGATAAATATACGCTCAATATAGTAATAGATGTTGTTAAAAAAATGTGTGTGTTGAGGGGGGGGGGGGGGGGGGGGTGTTTGCTTTCACTTTGTTGTGCTGCACATATTTGGCTAAGTGTTCACAACCTGATCACAGGATAGGCTTTCCTTTTATGGCTAATGGAAATGACAACCATGTTGTGTCAAAGTTAACTTAGGCATCTGCAAGTTCAATGTGATTTAGTGAATGCAGATCTAGTGATGAACATGATGAATCAAAATTAATAAAATTGTCAACAAAATATATACGTATTATCGTATTATAAACCGATAAAACAGAAAGAATATCTTGTTACATATAGTTGAATATATATTCACTGATTCCAATTTCCATGAGAAAAAGAGAAGCAACATTTAACAGTCATTTTTTTAGCGTCCTCCTCTCTCTCTCTCTCTCTCTCTCTCTCTCTCTCTCTCTCTGCGTAACACTATGCTACCGTTATTCAGAAATCTGTTGTTTATTTTTAGTGGTCACATTATGACCCCGATGGAATTCCGTGGATTTTTGGACCACTGGGCCAGCTTGGTACTTATCTAGGAAAAACATACCCAACACTAATCAGAAACATGTAGGTAAAAAAACAAATCAAAGTACTAAGAGTACTGGTAGGCTGAAAAAATTCAACTGAACTTCACATAGAAGCCCAGGGATTTATTGTTGTTCACACTTAGAAGGACTTTTTCTCGAAGCAACATATTTTCTTAAATTCACATATAAAAAACTTCATTCTTCATTATCATGAAGTTGTCCCCCCCCCCCCCCTTTTTTTGGGAGAATGTAAAAAACTGGAATGAAAATAAGGAAATGAATAGTAAAATTGAAGTTATAGATATACTACGCCAGCTCCCCCCCCCCCCCCTCCCCCATCCCCCCCCCCCACCACCCCCCACTCCTCCCGGATTAGGATTTGGATGATTTTGGAAAGTTGTTTTTTTTGGGGGGGGGGGTTGCCTGTCAAGATTTTTTGATTGAGTCTGGTTCCCCACTTTCAAAATCGATGCTACATGCCTGAAGGATTAACTTGGAGTAAACATCAAAGATGTGGACTACAGTAAATTAAGTGTTGATGATATTTTCTGTGCTTCTACAGGTTTTATGGAACCATAGCGATTCATGTAGCAGAGGCTCTGTACTCCATCAAAGTATGCGGGTAAGTACGCTACAATCTAAAGCTAGGATATTAATGTTGCATGTTAGCTAAATTGAGGAAACATTTTCTACAATGTGCCAGAGGATATTAAATATTTAAAGATTTTAATATAATTAACATTATTCAAATATGTCAGACTGTGTTTTTAAATGTTTAATATATACATGTATATATGTTACCTATATTCTGATTCTGAATTTCATAATGAGATTGGTTTAGAAAATACTTTATTAAAGAAACATGACCTTGTGAATGGAACTCTTCATCCCTGTGGTATCATGATGAAACATTTATGTTAAAACTTATCATAATTCCATATAATTTACTGAATACTGTAAAGCAGAAATAAGTTTGTGCATTCTGTTTTCATTATTTACATTGATGAAAAAAAACTCAACCCAAAATTGTATATTGGTTATGTTTTCAAAAAATCATTTTTGAAACATCAAATTTCAATTCCATTGAATTACAATATTTGCATGTTAAACAAACAAAATTAAATCCCCACGAAAATTTTTGTTATCACATGATGTAATATAAAGTTCTCTTTATCTTCAGAGATAAACACCTGAGCACCTCTGCGACCATGAAGTGGTGCCTACAGACTTTTGTCTTTGGATTTGCTTCCTTCCTTCGTTTGAACAAAGTCAAAAATGTCAAATCCAACTGATGCCTTCTGGGAAAATTTCACTCCTTGGAGGAGTTCACTGCTGCAGTACAATCAATTCTAGACCTAAACCTGTTTACTGTCAAATCAGGAGCAGCGGTCTGCAGCAGACGACCATCTAGCAGACCAAATTAATTTATCTTAGACTAATTGCTTTATGATTGGTTGGCTTGAAAATTCAAATTGATTGCCTCCATTATTGAATTGGATTGCATGGATACATTGGCATATATTCTGCTTTAATTTATGGCCAAAATTTTGTTAATATGTTCTCTTAATGAAACATCATGTATTACACCCTAATCTGAAGAAAAAAATTCCAATCAAGTACCTCATATTTTGTACATAACATATGAAGCATCAATTCATCCATATTTAAGAGAGTGTAAGCAGAATGTTTTGATTATTTTACGAATATTGATGAATGGTTGTTTAGAAGAATATATGTCACTAAGGTGAAATGTAATTACCAGGTACTTGTATCTAATATAAAAAATTGTTAATTTATACAAAAAAATGCATTTGTTGTTTTGTTTTTTTACAGCTAAGTTGCACTGGTCTCCATGCACTTCTTGTGATGACAGTCCCACAAAGGTTTCAGTCTCGGATTATAATGATTTAGATCCTAATCCACACGTAACCTGTTAAACACTTACCATCACTTACACAGACACCTTTTCATAAGAACAGCACACAGGGGGTGATCCAAAGATATATTTTCCAAGAGTTGAGAGGTTTGAGACGGTTTAGAATAATTGGATTATTTTTTAAAAGAAAAAAGACTCATGTTTCATTATTCTTCATGTTAAACATTAAGAGAATTCGAAATGACCTCCATAGAAAATTGACCCCTGCTGTAGACAAGAGTAGATATGGGTTACCCCATATCCAAGCAATTCGACTTTTAAACCAGTTGAATTATCAAAAAATAAAATTTGCATGTAGTTTGCATTATAAATATTATTCTTTACGTATAAAAGGTTTCAATTTTCAATTTTAGGTAAAAGTAAATGCAGTACATCTGTGAACAAGGTGTAGGAGAGGAGTGTAGTATAGTGTGTTAAATCGCACACAGTTTTTATGGAGGCTGGGTGGACAACACATTAACCGTCAGATCTGCATCAAACTTTATAAAGCAATATGAGCTGCATTTTTCATGTTGAATTTTCGTTTTACTAAAATGTTCTTTTCTACTAAAATGACAAAAATATCATGGTTTTTAAATTTCTGTTAGCCATATTTTTGTGGAAAATGCCGTTAAGAAGCCTTATTTGGAGAAAAATTGAATGATTGTCGTCCTGTACAAAAATTGATTTGCTATATATTCCTTAGAAGAGAAGTATTTCCTTTGACAAAAATGGCTATTGGTACTTAAAAGTTTAAGTTATATGCAGACTTATCATACTAGCAGGTTTTTGCAGCAAAATAAAATTCTAAAAAAAACAGCTCATATTGCTTTAACATAAGATAATTTTGTCTATATACTAAAATTTAGTAAAGAAAAAAATCTAAAAGTTTAGCTTAAAAAAAACATTAGTTCCTATATCTTTAGACAGAGCTAAAGAGTTAAATAGGTTACCAAGAAAAGATGATACGTGCTTGCATTTAATGATAAATATACAATGTGGCTGGTTTTTATGGCTTGGATATAATTCTGGGCTATTTTGGCGATTTATGAAGAATCGCCAAAATTAAAATCACCATTAAAGTACTTCTATGTTGATTTTGCTAACAAACATGTAGTTTTTGGGCTTATTTTTTTTTATGTATTTACAAACCTGAATCTACACTTTCTGATGATGCTTCCACACAAGTTTCAGCTTTTTTGACCAAATGGTTTTTGAGTAAAAAGATTTTTAATGATTAACTCTATATATTTCTATGTAAAACTTTGACCCCCTCCCCATTTGTGGCCCCACCTTACCCCCGGGGATCATGATTTTAAAATCTTGAATTTTCACCATATGAGGATGCTTTTGCACAAGTTTCAGCTTTTATGGCCGACTGGTTTTTGAGAATAAGTCTTTAGAAAAATAGCACCAACTTTTCAATAAATCCTAATTATTTCCCCCTTGAAAGAGGACATGGTTGGGTTTTTTTTATCAAGTTTGAATTCCTTTTACCCAATGGTGCTTTGTGCCAATTTTGGTTGAAATTGGCCAATTACAGTTCAGGAGAAAAAGCCAAAAAAGTAAAATGTTTAAGGACGGACGAACAGCCAGACGCAGGACAAAAAGTGATCAGAAAAGCTCACTTGATCTTTCAGCTCAGGTGAGCTAAAAATTACTTTTAGTCTTCTTTACATCCGAAGATTCATGTGAAGCCACTTTTGCCTGAGTATTTCATGTATTTTGCAAAAACAAATATTGAAGCTTAAGTAACCAGGATCAGACATCAAACTTCACCGCCTTGTAATGGCGACTTAGGAATTTTGCCCAAGTACAATAACTTCTTACGTGTTAAAAACAAACTGACACTAGAATTATATTAAAGGTAAAAGGAAACAGCAAAATTACATCCGCCAAAATCGATAAAAACCTTGTAGGCCCAAGTATTTCAACTTTCAATCATCCCGGGACCGCAATATCAAAACGATCTACACGTTACGACTAGGCCACGCGTATCTTAACATTTTTTGGACATCATATCAATATAGGTAGATATATTTATTGAACTAGAAAAGTCACATATTTATAAAATAAAGTTGTCCTTTTTCAGTTCAAAGACCACGTTAAACCAAAATTGATTCAATATTAACGTTCACAACAATACCTGTAGAATATAATTTTAATCTTTGATGTAAAGTGGTTCAAATTGTAAAATATCAAACTTTTTTATTGCATACTATTTTCCTAAACCATCACAAAACCACTCGTGTATAGATAATTGAGACTCTAAGCTAGTACATGTAGACTTTGAGTTCCTTTTAATACTAGAATATTTTATCTAACTATTGTAAAATATTGATGTCTGATGTTTGCCAAATCGCTGTATTGTATTCGAAATCGTATACCTAATACGCTATATCTCTTTGTGTCCTGCCAAGTTTTTTTAATCCCGATATATGGTATAAATTACAATATTTACATTCTACTGTGTTTTTCCATTAAATTCCGTGATGGTTAAATGCCTCTAAATGCACACCTATTCACTGCGTATGAATTTACGAGTAATTTACATGCATACGTAGTTCTCAAACAGTGATTTCTATGTTATCGGTTAAAAAAAGTATTTCATGAATGTTGTCAAAACATCATGTTTTATAATTATTCGACAAAAAAGTTGACTTTATTGTAAAAAGCAACATTTCAAGAGTTATTTATCATGGATTATATTTTCATGCTCGTCGATCTCATCTCAACAGTCTATGTGAAAACCAGTTTAAACCGGTTTTACAAAACAGCTGTTCTTGCTGTTACTTATTCACTCCCTCCGTGATCTGCACTTAATATCGATTTATTTAAGTAAACAATTGATTTCTTCAGTAGGGGAATGTAAATATAAGCATTAAATGATTTATTTTTGACGTCGTCGTGTCAATAACTGCCATCAGGTGAACAGACAAATTATCATATCGCGCTAACGCGCGTTATACAATTTGTCTGCTCACCTGATGGCAGTTATTGACACGACGACGTCAAAAATAAATCATTTAATATTACAATAAGTCAAACTATGATTGACCTCTTAAATTTTTAAATCGCGTTAGTAGGTTATGTATTTTTTTCTGCAATGATCGCTACCTTCACAACCCGCATGAATATCAAAGTAAACATTTTTACTTTTACATTTTTAAAACTTTTTTATACAGACATCTTTCTATCAACAAATCAATAAATTGGTCGGAAAAAGTCAGAAAAATTAAAAAAAAGTATGGTTATATACACCTGTTAGATAAAAGAAACAGGCAAATCGCTTTTTATGGGAATATGAGTCTGTCGTCATCATCATGAGTATTTCGCGCAGTCCGTGATTTTTCTTAGGTTGCTGAAGTGTTCGATAAATCGATAAACGGGGCATGTAGATTTCAGTCCTGTCAGTTTAACAGAGCTATGAGTGTACGATCAATTATCGTAAGAAATAGGGAAATCATTTGATGATCCATCGATCAATTGATGGATGTAAATGTATAATAATGAATGATAATTAAATGTAAAATATAGTTTATTGGTTCTAAATAGATCACTGACTATATAGATTACATCAATTAAATATTACACCTATAGTTTATGAATATAAATGACAATAAGCTAGTCAAATTACGACCTGATTCTATAATTATACATGTAGTGTGTACATGTAAAACAAATTAAAACAGAGTACCTCTAATGAATATTCCAGTAGTTTCACGATTATAGAAACTATAGTTATCGACTCTACCAAGTCTAAAAGGCATAAATTTCAACTTTTATATTGCATGACAACACTTAACTATATATCTGAGATGTGAAACACAGGGGTTTTCTACTTCTTCAAGATTGCGGCTACCATCAATCGCTGATGACACTGCCACTTTGGAGCGCATCCCAAATTTTAGAAAGTGATGGTGTTCTATGGTGTTCCGATGGGGCCATGCAGCACTTCGACCTTCGCACTTTCGCCTTTAGGTCGAGGTGCGAGAGTGCGAAGATGCAAAGGCGAGAGTGCGATGGTGCAACAGCGAAGGAGCGAAGATGCAAAGGCGAAAGTGCGAAGTCGCGAAGGCAAAGAAGTATGGTGTTCCGATGTGGCCACTTCGACCTTCGCACTCTCGCCTTTAGGCGAGAGTGCGAAGTTGCGACGGCGAAAGTGCGAAGGTGCGACGGCGAAGGTGCGAAAGTGCGAAGATGCGAAGGCGAAAGTGCGAAGTTGCGAAGGCGAAGAAGCGATATTACAATCGCACCTTCGCCATCGCAACTTCGCACTCTCGCCTTCGCATCTTCGCCCTCTTGATCCATACATGAGCAAGGAGTGTCGCATAATGAAATTAGAATCTTACTGTGTTTGATCCACGGTAAACAGACAGCTGGTAAGTGACAGGAGTCTGGAAATGCATATGTATTCCTTATGGTGGACATAACATTTTATATGGAGTAAATAATGATTAGGCAAACACATAATATTAAAATATTTATAAACATTCATAGTAAGCACAATGGCCTAGCGCATGCGTACCAATAATATCATGGATTAATCGGAAAACCTTGGCGAATACGGTGCCTGCATCAAATTCTATGAAATTGACCGATACTTTCTGAATGCTATCAAAAAAGGCGAAGGCGAAAGTGCGAAGCTGCGAAGGCGATAGTGCGAAGTTGCAAGGGCGAAGGAGCGATAATAGTATCGCTCCTTCGCCTTCGCACTTTTGACATCGCATCTTCGCGCTTCGCCGTCGCATCTTCGCACTTTCGCTCCTTCGCCGTCGCACTCTCACACATTCGCCTTCGCAACTTCGCACTCTCGCATCTTCGACCTAAATGCGGAAGTGCGAAGGTCGAAGTGGCCCCATCGGAACACCATAAAGGAGCGATAGTAGTATCGCTCCTTCGCCTTCGCACCTTCGCACTTTCGCCATCGCATCTTCGCGCTTCGCCGTCGCATCTTCGCACTTTCGCTCCTTCACCGTCGCACTCTCGCACTTTCGCCTTCGCAACTTCGCACTCTCGCATTTTCGACCTAAAGGCGAAAGTGCGAAGGTGGACGTGGCCCCATCGGAACACCATACTAGAGTGTTACTACCCCTGGTCGGTTCTTCTACTATTTGTATGAAACCATTGTCGTCTGATATATCTGTGAACTTGTGGTGGATTGATGGGTATGGAGTGTTGGGTTTCAGTCTGTTGTTTTTCCAGCCCCATTGTGGTAGGTTGAAGTCTTCTGCTACTACTATAAAAGAGTGCTTAATGCTCGATGCTCTCTCAAGAATTTTAGCTAGCTGGTAGATGCTTTCTTCATTAGAGGTTTTAGGAAAGTAGTATGAGCATAAGTGGATGGATTTGTGGTCAACAAGTTCCATTTTGCACCAGACGATTTCACAGTCTGCATGTTTGTAGTTCATGTGCTAGATTCATAAAGGGTCGTACGTCCAGACTTAGCGGTGCGCCGGAGAAAATACGGGACTAGTTCGCGATCGAATATTTGCATTTCATTAAAGGGCTCATCTTTGCGTCTGACTAAAGTTAAGCCAAAAATTTATCTAAATTCAGGAGCAGCTTAAAATTCCTGCCATTTTTTTTTTCCAAGAAAAAAAAATAATGCAAAAGATGCAGCTATTTAGCACCACTCAATTTTGCCACCCAAACTCTTTCTTTCTCTCTGAAATAAAACTACAGGAGGACATATATAATCACGGTAACTATGAGTTGTTAGCCAGTAGACACATACAAATCCAAGCAGCCTGCTTTTTGTAGGACTGTCTACGCCTGCGCCAACACTGCAGAATATGGTCATAAAGTAGGGATCCGTTTATGCTATCCGTGTACATGTATTGGGGCGAGTTGCACTGATTAGGTGCGAATTGTCATTGGTTGCACGGGGTCGAGTTGTTTTGGGGACGTGTTGTCCCGATTCCCTTTCATGTTTCAATGTCGTCCCGGGTAATGTTAGACCAGGAAGTAATATATAAATAGTGCCTGTTTGGGAGGGTAACAGTTGAAATTGACACCCCTCGAAAACCATTGTCAACCTCCGCGAAGCGGAGGTTGACAATGGTTTTCGAGGGGTGTCAATTTCAACTGTTATCCTCCCAAACAGGCACTATTTATTTTGTTATACTGAATGTCTTTTTTAAAATTTTTAAGAAAATTTTACTGCTTTTATATAGGAATAACGTGAATTCTACAGCGAACCGTACGCGCATAATTTTCGCGCATGTAACATTTTTTATTGTTATACTTTCATGTTAAATACTGAAATCTGATTGGTTAAGACGCAGTTAATAATATTTTATATTACCCTCAGCGTTAGCAACGCACTTAGCAACGGGTAACATTAAAACATGTTACATGCGCGAAAATTATGCGCGTACGGTTCGCTGTAGAATTCACGTTATTCCTATATAAAAGCAGTAAAATTTTCTTAAAATTAAGACATTCAGTATAACAAAATAAATAGTGCCTGTTTGGGAGGATAACAGTTGAAATAACACCCCTCGAAAACCATTGTCGACCTCGGCTTCGCGTCGGTTGACAATGGTTTTCTCAGGGTGTCAATTTCAACTGTTACCCTCCCAAACAGGCACTATTTATATAATGTTACCCGTTGCCAAGTGCGTTGCTAACGCTGAGTGTAATAGTAAATATTATTTACTGCGTCTTAACCAATCAGATTTCAGTATTTAACATGAAAGTATAACAATAACAACTATCCTATCTGGAATTGCCACGTTGGAATGGGGTTGGTATTTATTGATTTTATGACAGTTAAATTACAAGACACAGGTTTAAATAAATGAGTATTGGATCAGCATGATCTTATTTTGATAATCACTTAACTATAGTTATACAGCTCTAAGAATTAACATTGTAAAGTTACCGATGATAAAAATATGGGCCCCAAAACACCCACCCCGACAACAAACCCCCCTTCCTCCCAAAAAATTATTGATTCGGGATTGGGCTTTATCCAGAGAAATATTTTGGAAAGTTTGTAATTGTAGGTCACTATAATTGTGATGTAGACAAGTACTCGGTTTTTTCGATCAACTTTATTAAATGGAAATAAAATAAGAGACAGCTAAGAGTCTTCTTATAATGAAATTTGTGAGCGTATATCATTAATGTAGAAAATTTTAACTCAGGCTGGCCAAATTATTGTTGGCTACAACTCGTGCACATAGGTTTAATTGAGAGAAATTAATATTCTTGTTTTCAAACCTCAAACGAACCCTTATTTTCTTTTGACGATAAATTCTAAAAGAAATGAAATCAACAAAAACTTTATATTGTACGGAAGCCCGTTGGTGCCACGTATGAAAAATATTTTATCTGGCGGCCGCCAGATAATTATTTGGCGGCCGCCACTTATTATCTGGCGGCCGCCACATAATTTTCTGGCGGCCGCCATATAATTTTCTGGCGGCCGCCACTTATTATCTGGCGGCCGCCACATAATTATCTGGCGGCCGCCATATAATTATCTGGCGGCCGCCATATAATTTTCTGGCGGCAGCCACATAATTATCTGGCGGCCGCCACATAATTTTCTGGCGGCCGCCACTTATTATCTGGCGGCCGCCACATAATTATTTGGCGGCCGCCAGATAAAACCTGGCTTCCTGATGCGCGCGCATGTTTTAATGGGAGTTGTGGATTCACTCTAATTTATTAGTTTTATTAATTATTTCTGAAACTTGACATTAAATATCAATTGCAGAGCTTAGGATTTTGAAAAACTGGTTGAGTTGAATGTATAGAAGACTTTGCTGTTAGAATCTAGAATGAATTTTATATTACTTTGTGCCTTGTATTATACATGTTTGTTGTAAAACATGGTATTTTAGAGTTGATTCTGAACTTTTAAAACTGAAGTAAACACCCGTTCAGGAAATCTTAACATTAAAAAACCTTAACTTGAGAGGAATTTTATGTAAACATGTATAAGTAAAGGAACGCGCTGCCTTCTATATGTTTTAATTTTGGTATAAGAATTTACCAACGCAGATTAAAGTCAGCTTTATTGACCACGACAGCTAGTACAGGCAATATTATCACGAGAGCAGATCCATCTATGACTTTATAAGGATAAACAAGGATAAGTGTGAACAAGCATTCGTGGCAATAAAAATGAAACTATTTAACTGACTGTGTTGTTAAACTTTTATTCCAAATCACATGAAAGGCAGTACAATAAAAAGACCGCGATCGGCCACAGTCTCTCTGGGTAAATCAAAGTACTGAGAGTACTGAAAGGCGGGGTCTTGAAAGTTTGAATGTGTAATTGTTTACGTTTTCCTCCGTTATGTTCCAAATATTATGAGCTTGAATTAGTTGTTTCAATCTACATGTAGTATGCTAAAGTTCGGCCTTTTGTAATTGCCTGATACTTTGTCATAATTTTGCTAAATCCCGACCGGGACTGTTCTTCATAATTGTAGAAAATTGACACAACGGTATATTATGTAAAATAAGACCCCAAGAAAATTTTTAGAAAACTACAACTTACCGGGAAAATCAAAACAACCATTTTTAGTAGGGATGAAAAATTGGTTAATTTTTAGTACTCGGTTACTTGGACGTTTTTCCGATCGAGTACCCGGGTACTCGTTAAGAGTGTAAATAAATCTGAACAAGTACATTGAGAACTGTAAAAACTTGGTCACTTTTGTAGAAATTCCTCCTTACAATGTATGTTTAAGACAAATGTGATTTAACATGTTTGTCGTCCCCCCCCCCTTCCCCCGTATAGAATAAGCTAGTTTACTCGCACAGCTGATATTTTACGATTTTTGAATCTTCAGGTCTTTTAAAATATTTCCAGACCTTTGAAGTTTAGGTCTGTTCAATTTCTCTACTGTGTGCTATCTAATTTATATAATAGACTATATAAACGACAATGTTCAGTGAAAACAAATCATTAAAGTAAACCAAAAAATAAGCGTCGAAGACAGCCAAAGGTGAGAAAGCTAGGTAACAGGTGCTTGGTCACGATAATTACAATAGCATTGAATCTTGATTTTTAAAGTATACACTCTCATACATGTAACTGCAGCGGTGTGTGCATACAAATTGAGTAACGCGCGGTAGTATATGGTGGCATATCTCTGCCCCCTGTGTGCAAGTTAGTTTTCTCTTAATTTGTTGACATGCAAGATAAATATGTTGACATGCAAGATAGTTATGTCAACATGCAACATAACTATGTTGACATGCAAGAAAACTGCAATCAAATAAGAGTTATAAAAAATCTCAAATATCGCCAGCATGTGACATCCAAGATGCTAGATATGCTACCTATTGATGTCAACATGCAACTTCTTTATGTTAACATGCAGCTTCTTTATGTCAACATGCAATTTAGTTATGTTAGCATGCAAGATAAAAATTGTTGACATACAACTTATAAGTTGCATGTCAACAAATTTATCTCGCATGTAAACATAACTAATTCATATTATAAAACTGTGCGTAATTTAAATACACGTGCGTAATTCAAATACAGATTAGAAACTACTTGCCATGCAAAATAACATAACGTTGATTTTAGAATTGATAACAATCGATAAAATCAACTCCCGACAGTACTTCAGTACTTGATTATCTTCTTAAAATTGAAATAAGTCCTATCCATTTACATGTACTACCACACAATAAATTAAAGATTTAAAACATAACAACCATGCGTTATCTCTGAATTCATAGGTCTAATATTGGTGCGAAATATTTATCAATGGGAGAAAGATCAGCTGAGTTTCTGATGAGAGGCATTAAGATATTGATGAAGAAATCTTTTAAATCATGAATATGACTGGTTTTGCCCGTTATAAAGTATAGAAAATGTCTCATAACATTAAAACAAATTACATGATTGTATATTCCAACTAAGCCGGACAACATGAACATTAACATTTAACTTGGTTCTTCAATCGATAAGATTGTATATATCAATTAATCACCAAAAATGTATAATCTATATAGATTTTGCTTACAAAAATATGACGTGATTCATTCACGTTTGGTCTCCATTTTCTTGTTTTATCGATTTGAAAAGCAGATGACTGCATTTGGAGTATGATTTTTAATAAAATTCAGAATCGGTTGTATCGTGATTCGTGTAAATGATGCACGAGTTTACACAAAAAAGTAGTAAGTGGCGAACGAATTTATTTTTTACCTATTAATTTTATATGAATCACTGCCAAAAAAAATCATGACAGGTACAATATAAAAGGTCGAAAAAATCAAAATGGCTACTGCGACAATTTTTTGTTATTGTTATAGTACTTGGAATATCTTATTGTAAAAAAGAAATATTTCTAACGTTGGAAGCCTGTGTTTGTTATCGGTATACAAATGTTAACTTTGTTCGGTAATTCAACAGTTTGAGAGTTTTCGGAGTTTCCATAAACCTTGTATAACAGATACCGTCCAACTTATAGATTTTCCCTTCGATCACAAAATAAATAAATATAACGATTTAAATTATATACCTAAATATAGTTGTTTTATTTTTCCGGTTAGTTGTAGTTTTTTAAAAATTTTCTTGGGGTCTTATTTTACATAACATACCGTTGTGTCAATTTTCTACAACTATGAAGAACAGTCCCGGTCGGGATTTAGCAAAATTATGACAAAGTATCAGGCAATTGCAAAAAGCTGAACTTTAGCATACTACATGTACATTGAAACAACTAATTCAAACTCATAATTTTTGGAACATACCGGAGGAAAACGTGAACAATTACACATTCAAACTTTCAAGACCCCGCCTTTCAGTACTCTCAGTACTTTGATTTACCCAGAGAGACTGTGGCCGATCGCGGTCTTTTTATTGTACTGCCTTTCATGTGATTTGGAATAAAAGTTTAACAACACAGTCAGTTAAATAGTTTCATTTTTATGGCCACGAATGCTAGTACACACTTATCCTAGTGTATCCTTATAAAGTCATAGATGGATCTGCTCTCGTGATAATATTGCCTGTACTAGCTGTCGTGGTCAATAATAAAAAATATAAAATTCATTCTAGATTCTATCAACAAACTCTTCTATACATTCAACTCAACCAGTTTTTCAAAATCCTAAGCTCTGCAATTGATATTTAATGTCAAGTTTCAGAAATAATTAATAAAACTAATTAATTAATGTGTATCCACAACTCCCTAAAAAGCTCCCATTAAAACATGCGCACGCATCAGGAAGCCAGGTTTTATCTGGCGGCCGCCAAATAATTATGTGGCGGCCGCCAGAAAATTATATGGCGGCCGCCAGAAAATTATATGGCGGCCGCCAGAAAATTATATGGCGGCCGCCAGATAATAAGTGGCGGCCGCCAAATAATTATCTGGCGGCCGCCAGATAAAATATTTTTCTTACGTGGCACCAATGGGCTTCCGTAATATTGCACCCAGTGCATAACAATAAGTACATACATGTGGTAAATTCTTTAGAAATATAAATTAAAGTTAAAAATTATAGAATACATAATGTATGAAAACAATGGGACCTGGTCATAGTATCACACGTGTACAATATTCATTTATTTTGTTATATCGTATAGACCCCTAACTCCGTCACTACCCCAACTCCGTCACTTTCGAGAAACTCCTCGCTTAATGTGTCTTTATTCCCTGACAGATCACAGAGCATGTGGGTGACGGAGTTAGGTTCATAAGTTATGATAGCACGTGTGATAAACGTCGTATTCAGAGTGCGTAATTGAGATATAATAAAACTATTTTTGTTGATTATTTTATGAAAATATTGTTTCAGGTTATATTAATTTAATTTTAACAATATTTTATTATGCAATATATCACATAAACGGATGGGATAGCAGGCATTGCCTATATAAATCCTCTCAGGTTATATTTAGTGATTGCAACTGGCAACAACCACAAAAAATAATTTACAGAGAAACGCAGAAAGTTTTCCGCTTATGATGACTGAGTTTGGGTACTCTGGGATATCAAATGATCGTCCACACAAAAGTTTACATATTCAGCAACACACAATTTTATCTTTGCTGTATACTGTAACAACGAATGGTATTTTGCTAAACTTATCTTCAATTTGTAATAAAGTCAGGAAGCTAAAGTTTTGCTGCATGATTTATTGGACATATAAATCTAAGAGTTGCTGTTCTCTTAATTTCAGAATTGCACCACTATTGAAATAAAACCACTATTGAAATAAATTAGTTCAATAGTGGTTGGGAATGCATTTCATTAGAAAAATCACTTTGCAACCACTATTGAAATAAAACCACTATTGAAATAAATTATTTCAATAGTGGTTGGGGATGTATTTCATTTGAAGAATCACTTTGCAACCACTATTGAAATACAATCAATATTAAAATAAATTATTTAAATAATGTTCCGGGATGTTTTCCATTTTATAAATCAATTTACAGACACTGTTGAAGTACAACTACCATTACAATTATTTTTTCAATCGTAGCTAAGGGTGAATTTCTTTATAAATATTACTTAATATTGAAAATTTATATATATATATTTTTACATTTCTCTTTCTACATACATATCATGTTCTATGAATATTGTATATCATTTGCACAATAGTGAACATCTTGTAATTTGCCAGAACTTCTATTCAAACCCCCTGCATGTTGAATAATTATTTATTGATAAATATTATTATAAATATCACTATTGAGAAAAAATATTTCAATAGTGGTTGGGGTGTACTTCATTGAAATACTAGTATATTATTTCAATAGTGGTTAAGAATGCGTTTTATGTCAATCACTATTGAAATAAATTATTTCAATAGTGGTTAAAGATGCGTTTCATTTCAACTTCTATTGAAATAAGTTATTTCAATAGTGGCTAAGGATGCGTTTCATTTCAACCACTATTGAAATATACTATTTAAATAGTGGTTAAAGATGCGTTTCATTTCAACCTCTATCGAAATAAGTTATTGCAATAGTGGTTAGGGAGGCGTTTCATTACAACCACTATTGAAATAATTTATTTCAAAAGTGATTAAGATCCGTTTCATGACAACCACTATTGCAATGAAATATTTCAAAAGTGGTAGGGATGCATGTCATTTCTATGCCTATTGTTCTTAACACTCTCAGTTGCAGATGACTGGTGGTATGGAAAACATGACCGTATAAAGGAAAACCTAAGTAAATCATGATTAATATAAAAAGGAATTTATCATATCATAAGACATACTTCTTATCTTCTTAGAAACTCCCCAAGCAGAAAGGAAAGTGTTACAAACAGACATAATGATAGACATAAAACTGAAATGCATCATCAACGACTATTGAAATACTTTATTTCAAAGGTGGTTGAAATGAAAGATATCCCTTACCACTATTGAAATAATTTATTTCAATAGAGGTTGAAATGAAACGAATCCTTAACCACTATTGAAATAATATATTTCAAAATTGGTCGTAATGAAGTACACTCCAACCACTATTGAAATAATTTTTCTCAATAGTGATATTGATAATAACATTTATCAATAAATATTTATTCAATATACAGGGGGTTTGAATAGAAGTTCCGGCAAATTACAAGATGTTCACTATTGTGCAAATAATATACAATATTCATAGAACATGATATGTCTGTAGAAAGAGAAATGTAAAGAAAAAAAATATAAACGTTCAAAGTAATATTTATAAAGAAATTCATTCTAAGCTACGGTTGAAAAAATAATTGTAATAGTAGTTGTACTTCAACAGTGTCTGTAAATTGATTATAAAATGGAATACATCCTGGAACATCATTCAAAAAATTTATTTCAATAGTGGATTTATTTCAATAGTGGTTGCAAAGTGATTCTTCAAATGAAATACATCCCCAACCACTATTGAAATAATTTATTTCAATAGTGGTTTTATTTCAATAGTGGTTGCTTTGATTTTTCTAATGAAATGCATTCCCAACCACTATTGAACTAATTTATTTCAATAGTGGTTTTATTTCAATAGTGGTTGCAACATGTCATCTCTGTGAGACCCCGGTCCCCCTCTACACTGTGTCATTTGTAACAGACATCTGTGTAAAGGCTGTGAGGGGAAACATCTCTCCGATAAATCCAAACAACACAAAGTGGTGCCATTCAAATATCGGGGATCTTTTCCTAAATGTCAAAAACATCCCACAAAAATATGTGACCAATACTGTGAACAATGCAACATTTCTATTTGTGAACTCTGTGTTTCCTCTCAGGAACACCAAACGCATGATGTAGGGGACATTTTGGAAAGTTTAAAAAACAAAACACAATTCTTACAGAAAGATTTACAAGATTTTGAAAAATTTATTAATCCTAAATATCAAGAGATGTTATCTAGCATTTCAGAGGAAAAGGCTGATCTGAGAGGAAACTCCCAGAAATTGACAGCAGCAATCGACAAACATGGAGAAGACTTGCACAGAGAAATAGACACCATTATACAGAAACTAAAATCTGATCTTGATGAAATGGACTCCAAACACCTGGTTGTCCTAAATAAACAGAAAGATGAAATCACTCGCTCCATTTCTGAAATGACACAGAGTATTGCTGATCTGAAGAAGTTAATGGACTCCAATGATGTCAGTCGTGTCTCTGCGTACAAATCCAGGAATGCTGAATTCAGAAGATTGCCTCCTAAACTCACAGTGTCCTTACCAAGTTTTACCCCTCAGAAGATCAACAAAGAACAGCTTTATCAACAGTTTGGTTCTCTGTCAGCCTCATCTATCAAAACAGAAGAACATGGCTACACAATAGATTCTCCCCCGGACAGACCGCTCATTGATGTACCACGGATCATCACACAGATAAAGACTGGGTATGGAGGACTCTTACATTATGGATTACGCAGTTTGTCCTGTGTGAGTGATGGAGATATCTGGATGTGTGGTTATAGAGACAACAAGATGAGTCTCTACAACCTGCAGGGGGAACTAGTGAAGTCAGTCCAAACCAAGTCAGGGAGGAATCCATCAGACATAGCAGTGACAAGGAGTGGGGATCTAGTTTATGTTATTACCTAATCAAAGGGATTTTGTTGTTATATTACAAATTAAATATTTGCGTCTATTTTGAACTGCCGGTCAATAGACTGCGATCTATTAGACCGCCGGTCAATAGACTTCGATCTATTGGACCGCCGGTCAATAGACTGCGATCTATTGGACAGGCAACGTATTTCAGACGCGGGTATGTTAATGTTACATCCTTTCGATAATTCTCAGGGAATGTTTATTCCTTTACATAGACGCTGTTTTTAGTACTTGGTGAAACCAAATTCAATGTTATCAAAATGGAGTATCAAATAATCAACAGTTTTAAAGCCTCATATAAGGTAAAAGACTATTTAAAATCTAATGGGTTGAAAACCACCTTCTTTGTGTAAACTAATATTGAAGTAGTTGTAATGCATGCAACTGGTTTTGTGCATGTAAAAGAGGAAAAAAAACCCCACCTACAATATGCAAATTTTAAACCCCGAAAACTAAAAAAGGAATTAGGTAATAAAACAATTATTTAATGCTTGAACAGTCAATAGACCAGAATTTTTTCCCTTGGTGCAGGGAACAGCTCAGTATGATCTATTGCCCTCGGCCGTTGGCCTCGGGCAATAGATCATACTGAGCTGTTCCCTGCACCTCGGGAAAAATATTCTGGTCTATTGACTGCTCAAGCATTAAATAATTGTATACTGATTACTGGGATAGTACTGTGAACATAGTGAAGGGGGTGGATACCTAGTGGTGTCTGTAGTACCTCCTCTGGTGACCTCCTAGTTGTCATGGACAGTGATGATAGAAAACAAACAAAAGTTGTGCGTTACTCTGGCTCCACAGAGAAACAGAGTATTCAGTACGACGACAAAGGGCAACCTCTCTATTCATCTGGTGGCATAAAATACATCAGTGAGAACAGGAACCTAGATATCTGTGTGTCAGACAATAGAGCCCGTGCAGTAGTGGTGGTCAATCAGGCCGGGAAACTCTGGTCATCCCTCTACTACCAAGGGATCATTTACTCCACTCGGCATCACAACAGACAGCCAGGGTCGTATCCTGACATCAGACTATTGGAACTGCTGTATCCACATCCTGGACCAGGACGGACAGTTCCTCCGCTACATTGACAACTGCCATTTACAGACACCATTCGGTTTATGTGTGGACACCAGAGACAACCTCTTTGTGGCTGAGTACATCACAGGTAAAGTGAAGAAAATACAGTACTGTGTGTAAATGAACTGAACATGTGTGTATAGATACACAAACATGTTGATGTGATATATATATATATATATATATATATATATATATATATATATATATATATATATATATATATATATATATATATATATATATATATATATATATATAACATTATAATAGTCTTTATATGTAATATTTTTATATTACCATACCGTAAAACTTTGTTTAATTTGTCAAGTAAACAATTTTGTCTTTACATATTGATGAATTTTATTTTACTTCGTATGTATCTCATCATGAAATCACAAGGTTCTTTAGGTTTTATTGTTTATTTATTTTGTAGCATTAATTATAATCTAGTTATTGCATTGAGTTATGTAAATAATAGCACAGTAAATTATGATTCCATTACTTCCTTCCTATTCTATTATGGTTTTTGTGTTTGAATGATATAATAATCAATGAATGTACATTATTTGAATATTAAACATGAATGTATCAGTTAGGAGTCCATTCTACCTATAGAAAAGTTGGGTGACAGACATAGACACTGAATTCCTTGATCCTCCACATAACGACAGGTCACTGATCATAGAGTATTGTGACTGTGGTAAATAAACTTTCTAATTAATTAATAAACTTAATTAATGACTTTCTGGCATATTGTGATTATGTAATATCTAGTATTATGAGTTACAGCCTTTTAAAAAAAAATTTAAGTCTTAATGCAGAGGCGATTTGTGTGCTCAAACGATTTGAAAGTGTGTCATATTTTAACCACCGGTAAAAATTCATTTGCTCATTTTTGCCCCACTGAGACAAAGTTGGGGGAGCTTCTGCTATGCCCCTGGCGTCGTTAAAGTTTTTGGTGCAGGTCCTGTATCTAAGTCAGTACTTTTCCTATCTCCACCTTGCATGGATGATGCATCTGGACATACTTATGAAGTAAATTTTATAGACTTGGATGTTGAATCTGGGCCATAAGTGTCATATGCTGGGGGTAGTTAGTTTTAGGGCAGGTTAGTTAATGTTTGTGGAGCAGGTGCCCTTTGATAGCCATATCTAAGTGGCTAATGGTCCTATCTTCACCAAATTTCTATGGATGATGTGTCTAATAATACTAATAGATTTGACAGGCTTCAATGCTGAATCTGAGCAATAGGTTTTGGATGCTGAATGAGGTAAAGGATTTTTGAGCTTGTTGAAGTTTTAGGAGCGGGTGCCCTTTGATGCGCATAGCTCAATTATTACTTTTCCTATCTTACCAAGTTGGAAGAGGTTAAGTGTTATTGAGCAGGTCACATGTTTATGCAAATAATATTACTTTAAGTTACTTATTCAAACTTGCATGATTGATTTAACTATGTAAATGAATCACAGATGTATCTTCAGACATTGAGAGTGATCTTGATTATCTGGATGCATAGGCAGGTTTAAGAAATTAGAACAACTCAAATTGGGTTAGAGTCTTTGAGCTAGTTTCAAAATGAAATGAATACTGTGGAATCATTTAATTTCGTGGGGGCCAATTTTCGTGGATTGTGGATTTTTTGCTTATTTGTGGGGATGTTATTTCGTTGATGTGTCAGTTTTCAGTTTGAGTAGGTAAACTAAATCTTTAATAATTAGTTTTCATTGAAGATTTAAATTCGTGGGCAAGGGGTACCCACGAATACCACGAAAATTGAGCCACCACGAATTCTAATGATTCCACAGTAGTTATAGACTTGAACAGTTATATGTTAATATAACTATGGATGAGTAGTACATAGAGGTAGCTTCAGATCCAGAACTTGATCTGGATTATCGTGATGTTGGAGTAAGTGTAAGTTATTATACTGATGCAGGTTGGAATGTTGGAGAAAAAAAAAAGCTGTCCTGGCCAACTTTCATAGTTCATGTCACTTTAACTTGTTAATTTGAAACATATTAAGACCAGCTTCAGATACAGAGCCTGTATTTTTTATTAATTAAACACACTCACTGCTAAGAACATCAAGTTAGTTGTCAGCAATCACTTAGTCATTATGTACAGAAAAGAAACATGCAAGAACTTTTACAGAATTTTATTATTTTTTAAGAATTTATTTCATACAGTATTCATATAATAACACATATTGTAGTGAAATTCTTTCTACATAGAGTTCTCTAAATTAGAAGCACCAGGACATCTCTACAGAATCACTATTCCAGAATAGCAAATATCATTATTTATTTATCATATTGTGTCATTTAAGTCAACACTCATCTGAAAAGTGTTGTTTTTTTCGGATTTTTCTTTTGATGTTTTAGGCAGATTTTGGTGGGGAGTTTTCTTCCATAAATATATGGTTAACAATACAATGCATGAAGCAAATGAAGTGATGTATATATAGAACATTCGTTCTGAGGACATAAACCAATTAACTCTCCGTCTGTTTATATATCATATAAATTACTGATTAAGAGGATGTACTGAGTTACAGAGGACAACCCACCATATACACGTGGGGGATGTTAAACAATGCCATTCCATCCATTTATGTTGTTAGAGCCCCCCCCCCCTCCCATATCATATATCTGGTGTATGAAAGTCTCAACATATTCTCATAGCTATTGCCCTCGAAGGGTTATACTTTGTGTGGTTTGGAAGAATGATATTGGTTTGTTGGGTTTTTTTGTTTGGTTCACCTTAACAAGTAGTTATGAACAGAATAGAAGCAATTTCAACTAGAACTGTCCTAATGGGACTAATACCCCCGCTAGGCTAATTTCAAATGGGACAAATAATTGAATTGAATAATAATTAAGGTTTGGAACACATAAAAAAAAAAAATTCTAGAATTGTAAAAAAAAAAAAAGTAGTTAACAAAGAAAAATCAAAATTGTCAGAATTTCACTGTAAATACATATCTATAACAGTAATACATTTACAAATGTATGTATTTGATGATATATTTTTTTAATTTAATTGATTTAAAGAAAAACCAACAAAATGACAAAAACCCCTCCCTTTGCAGTGAATAGAAATACCGGTAGCCAAGCAATGCTCTTCTGTTGATAAAACTTTCAATATCTTTCTTATAAGAGTCTTGACAGATGCAATTAGTTGTTTCAAATTTTCCTCACTTTCTCCTATGGCACAATTGAACTCCATATCAGAAAATTGATCCCATAGGACTATGATTTTCTTTGATGAGCTTGTTAAATTTAATAAACTCCCAAAATATTACCATAATTACCATACTATGTAAAAATATGTAAAAAAGAAAATTTAATATTACAAACAATTTTAAATTGCCAAAACACTACAATCATATCAGTAATTTTGAATTTCATTTAAATTAATGCCCAATAGGGTCACTTCATCAAATTACTTGACAAATAAATTTAAACAACCTCTAAAAATAGTTTAACTTCTTTATTAATAATTATATTATTTATTTCCTTATAATGATAGACCTTTTGGTTTACATGAAACAGTTTTAAAATAGCCCCAAAACCATCACCCATTTTACAGATTATCAATTTCCCCTAAACACATGCTCCATCTGAACCATGGCTCAGATAATGGCTCCCTTGGGACAAATGAATTCAGCCACACTTGTCTTTGATGTTCTCATTAGCTCCTAAGAATTTATCATTGACAAACAAAAACTTTGCATTGTCAGTTGATAGAATACTTTAAAAAAAAAATTTTTTTTTTATTAATTAAGACATAAAGACAAAAAACTCCATCTGGATGTATTTATATAAATATATTTTAGAGTGTTTTCTATTAATTAATTAATAAAATCTGTAAGGATTACCTCCCTTACTTTTCAACATTAGTGTACAATATATAGAATAAGGAAAATGAAAACTGTCATAAAATCATTAAATCTTGTCTGATCTTAAAAAAAATTGCAGGTGCACATCTTCAGATGGTGTTCAACATATGTACAAATTTTCAAACTGTTCCATGCAGTAATAAAAAATTCTATAGGGGGGACAAAGTTGCGTCTACAGACAGACGGACAGACAGACAGACGGACAGACGGACAGGGTGAAACCAATATACCCCCCTAAACTTCGTTTGCGGGGGTATAATTACTTTACATTATTATTTGCATTTAATGGTTTGAGAGAGGAGAAAGATTAATGGCAATGTGAAAAATCTTGATAAAAAATTCCGAAAAATTAATCCCAACAAATACTCATGATTTCACAGTACATGTAACTATAAGAACCAACCTGTAAGGTGTTTATCAAATTTATACAGAGAAATATTAAAATACTATTGTATACTGTGTACTAACGGTCATTTTATAACCATCTGTACTCTGAATCAAGAAAAAAATAGGTTGCTAGGCAACTCAAGCTGCTTAAAAATGGTTTTGAAATATCTACAACTACAATGAAAATATTCACATTAATTTCTTTAAAATAATCATAAATTTGCAATAAAAAAAAGATAAATATAATGTCATCTGTTTTTAACAACCATAAAACTTAAATAGAATTGCAAGAAAATCTGAAAATTTATATAAAAAAAATAAATATATAAGATTTGCAACAACTAAAACATACAAGCTCAAACTTTCACAGAAAACCCAAGACAAAGCAGCAAACAAACCTATCCAATGTTGATGTACAAGTCAGGATTGTATAATCACAAACCTTCTACACTTTAATGAGAGAAAAGTCACAGGATGGTGTGCATGTGGAAACTTTAATGGCTATGCATAGTTGTTATTACAGGTAACTTTAAAGGTTAATGAGCTAATACTGTAGATTACATATCTAACACGATTGTTAAATACTGCGATTCTGCCGTTTTGTATCAAAGCACAATAATATGAAATCTCAAGCACCTAACTGTTGTTATAATTTTACATAGCTTACAGCTGTCAGAAAATTAAAGTGAGATTTTAACCTATTTATTACCCAGTATTTTCTCGAGCATTAATAGGAATCTACAGTATAGAGTCCACTAGCTTTATGAAGACTTGTGAATAAGGTCTTTACTGGTTAAACAATCCTTTCAATGGTTAAGTAGCGAAACAAAAAACAAAATCTACCCGATAACATCTCTGACAACCAATCACTCCCTCAGTGTTGTTTGTAGGACACAACCCAATACACGGTACAAAAATATGTTATATGTAGCCAAAAGTAAAATAATCTGGCTATCTACTGACATAGCATGCAAAATAATGTATACATATACTGTCTATATTTCAGAATTTCTTTGTAGAGATAACTCAATAAAATACTTTATAACAATGATGATGCATGCAGACTTGGTTTTCCCCCTTTATACACACTAAAAAATGCACCCCCCTCCTTTCCAAATAATCTTGTAAGGTCAATGATTTATTCACCTGTGACCCCCCCCCCTCCCCCCTCTTCGTTTAAGGCCATTTCTTGTGTGTGATAACTCAGTGATATACAGGATCACAGGCAGTGTGGAGAATTCACAACACAGGGTTGAATCAATGCTGCCATATAATGGTGGTGTCTACAAAACAGACTTCCTTTATCCAGATATACAGAACCACTAAACATGGTTGTACATTCAGTAAGAAAATGTTATGTCAATCCTAATGTTAAAATAAGTAAATACTGGTCTGTAAAGTTTGATTTCACATTTAACATGAAAGTAAATATATCTAATGTAGTAACATGTTCAGTGTGATAGGGGGAGATAAATGTGAATTAATATTGACATAATAGTAATCGTAACAAATTATACAGGAGAATTGAGTAAGCAATAGACTGATGTTGATTACATAATTGTATAGACATGTTGAGATGATACTTATGTAATACATATAAACAGTTCCAGTATATCAGTAACATTGATCTCTTTCATGTAATACATGGTCTAAAAATCAGGTGGAAGAATGAAAAATGTGTCCAGACAAGCTTCTCCCACTAACGACATTTTTGTTCATGTACGCATGGACAAGAGTAAAATAACTATTGCATAGATTCTATAATACAGCTGCTGGCAGGGAAAACAAATCAATCAGTTCATAGACACTGCTCAATATTGTCATAAAAACAAAAAAATTTAAAATTAAACTGTGAGAGTGTAAAGCTTGACTAGGGAAGTGTTCCTGGTTAAAAAAAAAAATGGGAAATTTTTATCAGTGTAGGTAAAACTACCAGTATTTCACACTTTATTTCAGGTAAAACTATTTCAACTATTTTAAGTCCACGTAGACAAGTTTAGCTGAAATTCTTTCCCACTGATGCAGTTTTGTAGCTATCAAGAGAAACATGGTGTTTATCTCCTCCACTCGCTGCATGGCCTGTTACGCTGTACAGCTGTAGGAACTGAAGTTTGTGGCCCGCGTCAACAAGAGATCTCGGCACTACGAGCTGATTGGCTGATTACTGTCCAATCGGCTGAAGAGTCGGATTCTCCTGGCACTGTTGGTGGCACTGTTGATCACCTCCATCCATCTACAGAACAAACACATCACAGTCGTTAGATACACGTGTCTCCCAAACCGGCTCAAATTAAAACACATCACAGTCGTTAGATACATGTGTCTCCCAAACCGGCTCAAATTAAAACACATCACAGTCGTTAGATATATGTGTCACCCAAACAGCCTCAAATTAAAACACATCCAGTCTTTAGATACATGCGTCTCCTAAGAGGCCTCAAATTAAAAGGGCCAGGAATACTATAGATCCTAACTAAACATGAGGA
Source organism: Magallana gigas (assembly GCF_963853765.1). Classification (NCBI taxonomy): domain Eukaryota; kingdom Metazoa; phylum Mollusca; class Bivalvia; order Ostreida; family Ostreidae; genus Magallana; species Magallana gigas. Next base: position 48,296,527 of record NC_088860.1, on the reverse strand, counting down.
AGAAGTACATCACGCAAATTTTAAAATCTTGCTTTTATTTTTCAGACATATGTAGGAATCTACAGTGGTCAAAATTGAGAATGACTTGTCTTTTACCAAGGTATATTTAATATTTTATGCTTCGTTTATAGTATTCTAGAACACTACCACATTTTGCAGCTCTAATATAAATTTCTTTAAAATTTTAAGTTATTTGACTCCTATTCAATCTTCTAAAAAAAAAAATTAGTGTGGAAAAATGTATATAGGTAACTCCTTATAATGTTCTTTTGCTCATGATGACTTGCATTGTGGGGGGTGGGGAGGAGGGACGAACCTTTCAAATGTGTACTCGGATTCTGCTCGGAAGAAGTAGACATGATTTTTGAACTGTAGCTTGAACACATGGTCTTTGTGAATGCTATCTTCTTCCTCTGGCGTGTTTACAGCGTAACCTAGCAATGGAAGGCTGGCTAAAGGGAAGTCATCCTGTAATCAAAGAAAACAGATAACTCAGCATAAAGTTTGAGTGGACTTGATAAATCACATTCTGTATATGATATTCGAAATCTGACCAAGGCTCAAAAATGTAAAACTGTCTTTGAATTTTAGTCAGAATTTACATATACATTAAAAATTCAATGGTTATATTGAGTTGTTTCTCTAATTTATTATCTACTTATTTCAAGTGTCTTTATCTGATCTATAACTATATGATAATGAAAGAGATTATAACTAAATCAAAGACTTTTTATGATCCTGGCTCCAGAAATACAATGAGGAATTGTACTTGATGTAATTAAATGTCACCAAGAGTTGTACATGTTATCAGTAAATCTTTGGACTGTAAATATCACAAGGAATAGTACCTGATATGTTTTGAAGAAGAAGAGGCAGAAGTTGGTGAAGACGACCCACAGCTTCTGCCAGCCATTGCTGTTCTTGAACTTCCTCAGGAGGTACCCACTCAGCTGGTTCTGAAAGGTCAAGGTCACTCATCAGCTCAAGGTCACATTGTCATTTGTTAACTTTTTAAATATTGCTGTACAGCTCAGTGAAACACATCTTTGATAATGATGTTCACATAATGAGTTTTATCTTTATATAATGGAATTTAACTTTTCCAGTTTATTGTGATGATAATCAGCTGTTTTTGATGACTTGCTTATGGTTCGTTGATGGTCTGTCATAAAAAAGAATACCAACACAAAGTACATGTGTGTGCTTTGTATGTGTTTGTTTTGTGTGTCTGCTGTGTATGTGTTGTGTGTGTGGTATGTGTGATGTGACTGGTTATCTTGATGGTCTCTCATGCTGACACTGGTGCTGCATGTTTATGTGTGGTTTATCTGTACTGAGCATTATGTTTGTGTTTATGTGTGTTGTCTTTTTGTGAGGTATGTATACGTGTATGTGTGGTTACCTTGATTGCGCGTTCGTGGTCTCTCATGCTGACACTGGTGCTGCGGTGCCAGCAGACGTGCATGGTGGTGTTGGCGCGGTGCTGGACGTTCTTATCCTGAGACACGCCATTCACCTCCCCGTCCACACCCACATTGTCCGACGAACCTGTGACCGACAAAAACATCAAAGTTAAAACCTGTGACCGACAAAAACATAAACGTCAAAACCTGTGCGGACAAAAACAGTCATTACATTCACGCTTTTAATAAACCCCAGGTTATCAAAATTCACTTCCTTCCACAGAATTCCAATAAGGTGTATAGATTATATAGTGAACTTGCAAACATTTTTCCTGGACACCAGAAACCTTGTTTAAGGAAGGTCTTTGATAACTAGTAATGCTTCTCTTTAATACAGTTTATTTTAGCTGTTTTGAATTATTAGTGAATCTTAATTTTAGTCTGGTCTTGTTTTTCTTGCATTAATTATACTCACTGGTAGAAGATTTAAGACTAGGATACCGGAACTTCTCGTCGCCGCGACTCTTGGCTCGTATTATGGCTTCATTCAGATCTTCTATCCACTTGTCTTTCTCCTCCTGAGAACTACATCAAACATAAAATTCTATTAGAACACAGAATGTGTGAAATATAAGAAGGACAAGGTGGCAGTCTTCCTCAAACATCACCTTTCTATGGGCTTTTCAATTTACCATAAAATCTACAAACCAACAACTCTGAAGCCACTTTTAAATCTTCATTTCCCCCAACCTTCACAATGTTTTACAGCTGCAGTGAGTGTGTGTATTTGTGTTTATAAGTGTAGGGCTGCAGTGAGTGTGTGTATGTGTGTGTTTACGTTGTTCATAGCTGCAGTGAGTGTGTGTATGTGTGTGTTTACCTTGTTCATATCTGCAGTAGGTGAGTGTATGTGTGTGTTTACCTTGTTCATAGCTGCAGTGAATGAGTGTACATGGGTGTATAGTTTGAGTTCTTACCCAAACTGTAAACTCTGATGATATTTTTTTCTTCTAGATCTGTCCCTACCATCATTAGGTTCAGGGCTGCAGTGAGTGTGTGTATGTGTGTGTTTACGTTGTTCATAGCTGGAGTGAGTGTGTGTATGTGTGTGTTAACATTGTTCATAGCTGCAGTGAGTGAGTTTACATGGGTGTGTAGTATGAGTTCTTACCCTGCTGCCACTAAGATACACTTATTTCCTCCGTAGATCGCGAAGCTGTTGGCCACGGCCATCTTGGCATGGTCCGACTCCTCCACCTGTTACAATATACGGAGGACAGGATTTACATGTACTTTCATAAAAATCGGACAATATTATCTGCATAGCATTGCCATAAGGAAGTTATCATGGCAGTTTGAATCTATTGGCTTTTTTTCATTCTTAAATCTTTTTTCATTGTCAGAATTACAAGAGGCATTTATACTGTAATGCAAAACGTAAAGATAGAACACATTCTTTGTACATAATATCTTTCTTGCTATATAATATCTCAATAAAATATTTAAAGCAAACACATGGCTAACAAAAATAAACCTGATCTTACAATCATTCCTCGCAGTGGGAGCTGCCCGTGAACTTTGAACTGTAGGACCGAGGAGGCCACGCGACTAGTGTACACCAGGAAGTCAGAGAACTGTTCAAAAACACATCAATAGTTAATACAAGAAAACTGTCAAAACAATAATGTCACTCATTAGGATATCATGGAAAATGTTCAACAAACACATCCATAGTTTGTTCAGGAGGAAACATTCAAACAATAAATAGTTTTTTTTCAAAAATGAATATCAGAAGGTACAAGCCTGCCAAAGATGTACTGAAATCCTACATTAAAAATGTTATGACTTGTCAGGTTTGATCAATTGAAGCGATGTTATGATGTAAAGATTATCAATTATTAAGTTTGCTTAAAGACATTTTTATAATTTTATAATATTTGTTTTAAACTTACCAAGAAAAACATCCTCTGCTGATAACCCTTGCGGGAAAATTTCTGTAGGCATCCTTCTCTGATGAATATCTGATGAGGAGGAGAAAAATTACATAAAATTTGAATCTAAAAGTTTTTAGATTTAATTAATTTTAATTGAGTTTATCAAACTACATGTATATAAATATGCCCTGCAAAAGAGCTGTGGTTGCTTTTATCATGAATGGGTTTATCAACTCTTCTTAATATATGTAAACAGTGCTGAGTATTTTTTATTCTTCACTGAACTAGTTAGGTAACGGTACTAACTCTACTCAGTATAATGTAAGTAGTAAGTACTCACTGACTCATTCTGTCTCAGTACATGTACTTACCCTGTCCCTGTGGACCAGTGTATCAATGTAAGTACTCACTTTATCTCAGTAGTAAGTACTCACTGACTCATATATCTCAGTACTTACCCTGTCCATGTTGACCAGTTTATCAATGTAAGAACTCACTCTATCTCAGTAGTAAGAACTCACTGACTCATATATCTCAGTACTTACCCTGTCCCTGTGGACCAGTGTATCAATGTAAGTACTCACTCTATCTCAGTAGTAAGTACTCACTGACTCATATATCTCAGTACTTACCCTGTCCCTGTGGACCAGTGTATCAATGTAAGTACCCACTCTATCTCAGTAGTATGTACTCACTGACTCATATATCTCAGTACTTAGTACTTACCCTGTCCCTGTGGACCAGTGTATCAATGTAAGTACTCACTCTATCTCAGTAGTAAGTACTCACTGACTCATATATCTCAGTACTTAGTACTTACCCTGTCCCTGTGGACCAGTGTATCAATGTAAGTACTCACTCTATCTCAGTAGTAAGTACTCACTGACTCATATATCTCAGTACTTAGTACTTACCCTGTCCCTGTGGACCAGTGTATCAATGCCCACCAAGTCCCTCTGTAACTCTATCAGTTTGTGGAGATTCTCCTGGAACCAGAAAAAGCATACATAGAATACATTATACATGTCCCTTATAGGCTCAGGCCTAATGGAATGTCATATACCAATTCTGAGTAAGGAGACGTACCTGAGATCTAATGGAGTCGTTAAACTCCGTCACGAGGGCCGTTATTTGACTGAGGGCACCTGTAAAACAAGACTTGATGACATTACAATGCTCGATACTACAAGACTGTCTGACTGAATACAATAAAGTTACAAATGTTATGGATGCTAGAGGATTCATACAATATAGTTTGAATAAGGTATCCACTGTACAAAAAATAATGAATTCTTAAGGCAATTTTTTTAAAATTTTAAAGTATTTTCAAGTTTCTAAATATTCATTAACAAGGTCAAAATACAAATATTTGTAACGTTTAACTTTTAAAAGTGCCATGGCAAAATGAATGAGTTCTGTTGAATTTTATAATTTAGAACATCAAAATGAAATCACTTTTTATTTAAGTTTTATTGAGTTCTGTAAAAGTGGTTATTTACGCTAAATGTGAAGTATGTGTTCTCTATGGTAAAAAAAATACCTGTGGGTATTAAATACACAGACGCTTGATTTACCACATCAGAGTTCTTAATTTTTTTACAATGCACGTTGGGTAATTTTACGCAGTTTTAAGTGCAATTTCCACCCACGTGTAAATAACCACTTTTACATTACTTTGTAAACTTACTTTGCTATTCGGTTATAGAGATAATGAGTTTTGCTGCACTTCATAATTTATGAAACTTAGAGAACATTGCTGTCAGAGACTGAGAATATGAAATCTAAACGTGTGCACTGTTTACACTTACTTTTACAGTCAGAGAAGTCTGGATGATCCAGGGTATAGTGTTTGATTAAACCTGAAAATAAAAGAAATCAACAATTAGGCTGAGTCAGTTTATCTTTGCATCAGGAATATTTGACATATTTAGTCATAAAAGAGAGGTATCATTGCTTTGAAAGTTGTAACATTTAAGAAAATAGAGAGTCTTTGATATGATTGAATCTGAGTACATTTAATAACAAGATCTTAGGGTGGTTAATATCTTTTTCTTAATCAAACGTTTCATCATGCTTCTATCACACTTTTACCTTCAATTCACAGTGAAAATACAATATGATAGCAGAAACAAGTTTCCTTAACAATTGAGATTTTCTTTTGTTTCCCACAATAAAACTTTGGGATTGAATATGATACATATAACTATTTAAATTGCTGTGTTTGCTACAATATACAGATTTAAGTAGTGAACAATTTCTGATTTAAGACCCATTCTATCTAATAACTCTCTGTCAGTAACCTTGTTATATTGGATAGAGGTCACTAAGTGACCAGTTACACTACACTGTTAAGAGGTCACTCAGTAACCTAGTTACACTGTTAACAGGTCACTCAGTAATGCAATTAAACTGCTATGATGTGATTAAGTGACACTTGCACTATTAAGAGGTTGGTCAGTGACCTAGTTACCCTGGATATAGGTCAGTCAGTGACCCAGTCACAATGTTTTGAGGTCAGTCATTGACCTTTTTACATTGCTTAGAAGTCATCAAATGACCTAGTTGCACTTACGCTCCATGATCAGTCTGTAGTGCAGAACTCGCTGTGCTGGTTTGAGGAGGAAGGCATTCAGGGGCAGATAACACACTTTCTGTTTCTCAAAGTCCCGGTACATGGCTTCAAAGGGTTTGTGTGACTTTAAGGCGAGCTCCAGGTCCAACAAAATCTCCTCTTGTCGTTGTAGATAATTCTTGTAAAGCTGTAAACAGAGGAATAATGCATCAAAAAGAAACTCTGTATAAGATAACGTCTCTACATCTCTCTGTATGAGATAACGTCTCTACATCTCTCTGTATGAGATAACGTCTCTACATCTCCCTGTATGAGATAACGACTCTACATCTCTCTGTATGAGATAACGTCTCTACATCTCTCTGTATGAGATAACGACTCTACATCTCTCTGTATGAGATAACGTCTCTACATCTCTCTGTATGAGATAACGTCTCTACATCTCTCTGTATGAGATAACGACTCTACATCTCTCTGTATGAGATAACGTCTCTACATCTCTCTGTATGAGATAACGTCTCTACATCTCTCTGTATGAGATAACGTCTCTACATCTCTCTGTATGAGATAACGTCTCTACATCTCTCTGTATGAGATAACGACTCTACATCTCTCTGTATGAGATAACGACTCTACATCTCTCTGTATGAGATAACGTCTCTACATCTCTCTGTATGAGATAACGTCTCTACATCTCTCTGTATGAGATAACGTCTCTACATCTCTCTGTATGAGATAACGTCTCTACATCTCTCTGTATGAGATAACGACTCTACATCTCTCTGTATGAGATAACGTCTCTACATCTCTCTGTATGAGATAACGTCTCTACATCTCTCTGTATGAGATAACGTCTCTACATCTCTCTGTATGAGATAACGTCTCTACATCTCTCTGTATGAGATAACGTCTCTACATCTCTCTGTATAAGATAATTTCTCGCATTATCACCGGTGTGAGATCGGTTTGTCCGGTGTGAGACAGCAGTGTGAGATTTTTCTGTCTTACACTGTGTATTACTACGCCGTTTTAAAACGTAAACAAACGTTGTCTGCTGTAGGGGAATGCAAAATGGTGCATTGAGATTATCCTTTAAGTAATTGTGTTGCTTAATTAATTACAATTTATCATATTTTTAATTAAAAAACTATCGTATGCTCTCATTTTGACTTGCACTATTTGCAGCACGCGGAGGGATAAACCAAAAGTAATCTTTAGAACGTCATAACAGAAAGTTGTCAAACATCATTTTTTAAGGTAATATAATGCGAGAAAAATAATCATTCATTATATACTCGTGTGGGATAGTAAAATTCCACCTCGGGGCCAAGATTCACAGTCTAGGACTCGGCACAGCCTCGTCCTAGACCGTGAATCTTGTCTCCTCGGTGGAATTTCACTATCCCACACTCGTAATAATGAATGATTCTATTAGTCTCTACATCTCTCTGTATAAGATAACGTCTAGTGCTGAAACGAATACCATAAATCAGTATTCGAATATTCGTGAGTACTATTCGATTCGTATTCGAATATTCGTGGACGTCATAGACAATGCATTAAGCATATATGATAGTTTGTATAACGAAGTGGGTGTATGTGTAGACTGCTTAAACATGTCAGTTCGAAGTTGACACTTAATGCATGAGTATCCATTGAATTGGGTGCGCATTTAATTTTCAAGCAAATAATAATATACTGATTTTTAAAAAATTTCCATCAACTATAATCAAAAGATTTATTACTTCTTTAATAATATACTGCAGTCCTGACTCCTGTATGAGACCGATACGTAACTTCGTAAGTCAGTCCAAATATTTCCGCCATGTTTGATATAGTATTAAACAGAAAACTGATAACGCTCATAACTCCGGAAATGTTCTGTTTATTTAAAAAAACAAAACAAATTATATTCGAACATTCGTTTCAGCACTAATAACGTCTCTACATCTAAACTTATGTTTATATTACCACTGACATCATTGGAGTCAACTGATAGGATGCTATCAGTAGCATCATTAAACTAAAAAGTCTGGTTCAGGATTAGTATATTACCAATTCAACCATATCTAACCTATTTTTCAAGAATATGCTTTGTATCTGTGATTCAATGGTTTACTTCATCTCACAAAAACATATAAAAGAGGTCATGTACATACACCATATTTCAACATCCCCCCCCCCCCCCAACGCAAAGTTATCATTTAAATATTATTTATAAAATTCCTGTTGATTCTCATATTGCTGCGCTGATCACTCACCGGTAGAACTCTGGGAAACATGGCAACCATAATGTCTCCAATTCTTTGGTAGTCTCCGTTTAGATGGGCATTAGACTTGCCTTCCCTGAAAAATCAAAGGTTACACTTTAATAAACAACTCTATCCTACAACAACTCAATTCAAGAACTTCTGTTCTCTGTGCCATGGTCATTTATAGAAGCAAAACCCTTGAAATCATTGACTGTAAATATTTGCTTGTGACTACACACCCAATACTCTCAGTACTTTGATTCTCCATTAAGTAACTGATCAATATTATTTCACCTCATCACTTCTTATGAATCTAACTCCTGTAGAATCATTAGATTTCGTGGTGGCTCAATTTTCGTGGAATTCGTGGGTACCTCTCATCCACGAATTAACATCCTCCACGAATTAATAAATTAGGGTAATAAAGTCATATTTCTTAGGTTTAAGCGAATACACGAAATTACATCCCCACTATCCTGTAAAATTTAAGCAATCCATGAAAATTGGCCCCTACAAAATTTAATGATTCCACAGTAATGATATAAAAGTCAAATGTTAGGTTTGTCCAGACTTTAAATGTTACAAACTTTCAATAAAAAGTACAGCATAAGAACACTGCACTGGACTAACCCCAGCCCCCTCTTGATCTTTTTAATTTTAAGAATGTGACCTTGTTTCACTTAAACGATCATGAATCCAGCAGTTTTATCTCCCTTAAGAAGCTATACACCAGATTTGATATGTAACTGGTACAGCTGATTTGGCACTCAATCACTACCCAAGTGTATATAGGAACAAACATAAAGCACTAAGTTAGCCCCATAAATTGGTTGATACAGAGTTAATGAGGCCCAACAAATTCGCTAATACAGAGATGACCGAGCCCGTCAAATTGACTGATACAGAGCTAATGGAGCCCAATAAATTGACTGATACAGAGCTAATGGAGCCCAATAAATTGACTGATACAGAGCTAATGAAGCCCAATAAATTGACTGATACAGAGCTAATGGAGCCCAATAAATTGACTGATACAGAGCTAATGGAGCCCAATAAATTGACTGATACACAGCTAATGGAGCCCCAAAAATCTGCTGATACACAGCTAATGGAGCCCAACAAATTGACCGATACAGAGCTAATGGAGCCCAACAAATTGACTGATACTGAGCTAATGGAGACCAATAAATTGACTGATACTGAGCTAATGGAGACCAATAAATTGACTGATACAGAGCTAATGGAGCCCAACAAATTGACTGATACTGAGCTAATGGAGACCAATAAATTGACTGATACAGAGCTAATGGAGACCAATAAATTGACTGATACTGAGCTAATGGAGCCCAACAAATTGACTGATACTGAGCTAATGGAGCCCAACAAATTGACTGATACAGAGCTAATGGAGCCCAACAAATTGACCGATACAGAGCTAATGGAGCCCAATAAATTGACTGATACTGAGCTAATGGAGCCCAACAAATTGACCGATACAGAGCTAATGGAGCCCAACAAATTGACTGATACTGAGCTAATGGAGACCAATAAATTAAATGATACTGAGCTAATGGAGACCAATAAATTGACTGATACTGAGCTAATGGAGCCCAACAAATTGACCGATACAGAGCTAATGGAGCCCAACAAATTGACTGATACTGAGCTAATGGAGACCAATAAATTGACTGATACTGAGCTAATGGAGCCCAACAAATTGACCGATACAGAGCTAATGGAGACCAATAAATTGACTGATACTGAGCTAATGGAGACCAATAAATTGACTGATACTGAGCTAATGGAGACCAATAAATCAGCTTATACACAGCTTATGGACCCCACTAAGTTAGCTAATACAGAGCTAATAGAGCATGACAAATCAGCCAATAATAGCTAATTTAGCAGACACAAGTGTGTGTTGGCCACCCGTCAGTTGGTCCCCACTAATGACTCCATTTACTGAAGAAGCTAAACAGATTCAGAGTACTGATAAGGAAACTGTGTCATTGCTTTTTTTTGGTTATGTGGTGCTTTTATTTCAATACTGTTAGCAATGAAAAATCAGGCAGAACTTGTAGAGTTTTATACAGACACTGGGAAACCAGATTATATGGTTCCTATTACATAAAAGATCAATTACATCTGTGCATATATATGGCAAAAAATGTTCCCCATTTTGAATAGAACTCCAAACATAACAATAAAGTATGCAAAGTATCACGTTTGTCTTCCGTTCAGTAAGGTTCTTAATCAATAAACCATCATCAGGTCTTGGTACTCATGGCCAGTGTATTATCTGGACAGCTCCGTCCCCTGGGGGATAGTTTTAAATGGTTAGGTCCCCCCACAGCCACCGGAGGAGAGAGAGATGTTGACAGCCTCTTAATGAGGCCTCAACAGGCCAGACCAGTCACTGATGTCTGTATCGTAAAATGACAGCAAATCCAGTGATCAATACACACTAAATGGTGAGCAATTACAACTTGACGAGGGAAAAATTCACCTAAATGAGAATACTAGAAGAACACAGCAAAAACAATCACTTGGAAGAGAGGACTGTGGTGGGTTTCTTCTGTCAGACATCAGACCCGATGATCTCAGTCTCACTTTTTAAATATGTAACTATAAATTCTTTTTGTAAAGTGAAATTAATATCAAAATTGAGATTGGCAAAGTTACATGGCCAAAAACCTTCAAGCTTCAATCATAGTTATCAACTTCTGATCAACTATATTCATATTTATAAAGATGCATTAAACAGCTGGAATCTCCCTAAGATAGAGCTACAGAGCTGCACTTACTACATAGATTTTAACCTCTGGTTCACTTCCCTCAGGAACAGAGTTCAACATCACCCCCCCCTCCCCTCCCCCCACCCAAACAGACAGGCAAAAAGAGCTATACACTCACCACATGGACAGTCTTTGGTCGACCTCCTTCAGGAACTGGCAGTGAAGGTCATACAGAGGACAGTAATGAGAGAACAGATTGGTCAGGTAGTCCGGCAGTCCGTCTTCAAAGTGCACCGCGTTCTGGAACCACTGTCAGCAGAAACGGAAGAGTTAACAACAAACACAAAATGTCAGGCTCAAATCTGGGCAAACAAGGTGTTCTTACATGACATGTATAATATATAGCAGCGATGAACTTTCAGTAAGTCAATTCACTCATTGTGGTTAAAAAAGAATTCAGTTTTTATGCTGTTCTCTTTATTATTATAAGTACAACTTTAGAGATATTTCTGTGTTAATACAATAGTGATGATTTAACTGTCATCATCATAATAACACCATCAGCATTATATGGAAGTGTTGCTATCATTAATATATCAATACTGATGACCTCATTGACATAACCATCATGATGACCTCATTGATATTACCATAGTGATGTCTCATTGACATTACCATAGTGAAAACCTCATTGACATTACCATAGTGATGACCTCATTGTCATTACCATAGTGATGACCTCCAGGTCTTTCTTGTAGGTTCTCTCGGTCATCAGTAGTTCTTTGGCGATGTAGTACGCGCGGTCCACCAGGTGTCTCTGTAAAATAATTGACAAATTAAAGGTCAAGTCACACAGCTGTAAAATGACTGGAGGAGAGAATTCAATGGCACATGAAAAACCTTCCCGCCATTTCGTCACTACTTCCTAACTATTTATCTGAATGAATTACAATAGATCCGATTATGTTCATTCAAACAGGACTCACCAGGCATGTAGATTAAATAGAGTCTTGCATAAGAACGACATCTAAAGATTTCACAAATTATCAAGATGTGATGACATTTGACAAGTTAGATGTTACAGAAATGAAGATAAACAAAATCTACAGATTGGTTTAAAGTGAGGCTGCGCTTTGTGCCAGTACCTTGTTTTTTCTCTTGGGGTCATCTTCCGAGTCCTCTGTCCTTGACGAGCTCAGAATGCTGACATCTCCGTGTATCCCATGATCCTCTATCACTGTGTGACCAATCATAGCGTCCGCTGGAGCTGACCTGTGGTTCACTGGGGTCATGTGGAGGTCGCTGTCGTTGAGAGGTGGCGGGGGTGGGGGAGGGTAGTCATCCTCTTCCTGGAACTCTATGGGGGTCTCCACTGGGGGAGGGGTCATCCTGTTGAGGTCGTCCTCACTTCTGTAAGTAGGTCACAGGTAATGTATGGCAGAGTTTTACAATACTAAAAATTATATGAAGCAGAGGAAAATCTTCTGGAAACATCTGCAGTATTAGGGTTCTCTTTGGAGACATATGTAGACCTGTTAATCAAATCTTTAAGATCAGTCAGCTACTGATGAATTGGCATAGAAGTAGTGTTGTTTATACTGATGATCCTTCTATCTGACTATAATGGGGTAGGGGTCTTCTAGAACAAAGCCTCTATATACATAAGCCTAGCTGCAGTAAGTTAACACCTGACCATGGGATGAAAAACTTCCTTAAACAAGGCCCCGTATCATCGTCATTGGACAAACTTACGGTGAGGTTTGGGAGTTATCATCGTCATTGGACAAACTTACGGCGAGGTTTGGGAGTTATCATCGTCATTGGACAAACTTACGGTGAGGTTTGGGAGTTATCATCGTCATTGGACAAACTTACGGTGAGGTTTGGGAGTTATCATCGTCATTGGACAAACTTACGGCGAGGTTTGGGAGTAATCATCGTCATTGGACAAACTTACGGTGAGGTTTGGGAGTTATCATCGTCATTGGACAAACTTACGGTGAGGTTTGGGAGTCTTTGTGCTAGTTATGGACTGATTACCCTAATTTTTACACAAAATTGTGGAAAAAAATATAACCATCAAATTATTCAGGGAATTCACTACACTACTGATATCCTCTCTTTACTTGCCTCAAACTGTCTCAAAAACATGTAAACCAACCTTGGAAGTATGTTAAATTCAAGCCGAGATTGAGGGTCATCATGTACTGGTATAGAATGTGTGAAAAATAAAGATTGATCAATCCAAAACTAGCATACCTTTTTTGTGTGCTGTAAATTGCAGTGTTTTACTATTTGAGGCACTGTAGCTCCCAGGTCATCCATTCGAATTTATTCAGACCAGGAGCTAGTCCTGCGGCTAGAATTGGTGAAATTCTCTAGACCACCTACCACCTTGGGGGACCATGAAGACTCACCTGACCATGGGAGGGGGGAAGTCCTCCAGTGTGGGTTCTTCCTGAACGGTTTCTGGAATGTTTTCGACTTCATTACTTCGGACAATGTGGTGATCCTCCTGGCGATCAATCCCCTTCATATCGTTTGACCCGAGGACCGGGGCTGAGAACTTCCTGTCCCCAATGCCGTAGCTCTGGAGTGGCGCGGGTGACGTCTGAATGTGAGGGTAGGCGGGGTAGGGCGGGGGTAAATCTGTGGGGGAGAGAAAACAGCTCCATTCAACAACTTGGTCTATTAATACATGTTCTGTGGAATCATAAAAATTTGTGAGGCTTAATTTTCGTGGATTTGGTATCCCTTACCAATAGATAATATCATCAATGAATCATGATTTCTTTTTAACTTTGTTAATTGTGTATACACAAGCTTATCTATAAATTACATTTCATTAAATCTTTAAATGATTGACAATCCACCAAATTAGCCCTTATAAATATAATATATTAATAATAAAAGTACAAAAAAATAATATATATTTAAATAAAATAATAAAGCTAATTAATCAATCAATTAATAGTGTGTTATTTTGGTTACTATCATTACAATAAATTCCGATTTTCCCTGACAATGATATGAACATTTACAATGATTTATCTTATAATTTTTTTTCTTCATTTCTGAGCACTCAGTACAGTAATCATTAAAAACTGGAACTTGATGGGTTATTTGTGAGAACATTAAAGTCGACATTATTCATTCATTTGAAAAACAATTTTTGAAAGAAAATAAATCATGCTGAAATCTTTTCCCTGATCAATGATGAGAGATGGGGAGTGATAATACAATCAATGCTTCAATGCTACACAGTGAGGACAAACTGAGCTAGAACCTTGCAGTGTATCACTGACCCTGCTTGTGTAGAACCCTGCAGTGTATCGCTCACCCTGCTTGTGTAGAACCCTGCAGTGTATCACTGACCTTGCTTGTGTAGAACCCTGCAGTGTATCGCTCACCCTGCTTGTGTAGAACCCTGCAGTGTATCGCTCACCCTGCTTGTGAATAAGTTGCTCTAACCATTGTATTGATTCTGATCAATTTGAAATTTTAGCGTCTTACAACTTTGCATCATCTTACAACTTTGTATCCAATACATTAGCCCTATTCTCTAGTGTAATGAAAGAAGTTCTGCCCAAACCAATTTTCCTTCTTTTGAAAACAAAACTAATTCTTTTCAAGCCGCACCAACATAAAGCTGCTGTGTTTGCTTGATTAATCTCGTTCTCTTCCCATCATCCCACACAAGGAATCAGAGAGAAACAGGAAATTAATCATCACTAAGAAACAAAACAAATCACGTATATAAAGCTTCACAGCGATAAAAATGACTCTGTGTTAGAATCCAAAGATTTCCTTAAAATCAATACTTTATTACAACATCTACTTTAATTATCTACCTTCTTACTCAAAATCACTAACCTAACCGCTTTTTTCTCTCTCTAACTATTCAGAGTAATTACTACTGAGTTTCAGACAATGCTGATTCAACTGATTTATTCTAATTCTCACATTCCCTAATTTTTTCACCGTTTACCTGCATTCAATGCCATTATTTTATTATTTCAAAATCCGAAAAACTAATTTCCTAATAACCCCCCCCCCCCCCCCTTTTTTTTTTTTTACATCACTTCAAAATATCACAGAGTTTCAGAGATCTCCTCCTTTAACTATTCCCTTTTTAATTCTCCTGGCCAATTTCCTAAGACACCCCCTTTTTTTCTCTCTCCCTGTCACTATCTGGTCTATTTTCTGATTTCACGACCAATCACTCCCAGCCAATTTATTCCCACCTTATTAGTGACGCTGCTTATAAACAGTGTAATGGATTTCTCCGCCGCCATTGACGGTCTCTCTTCTAGCTTACTAACCCACTAAGTGGTCATCGAATGGAGGACCCCCCCCCCCCCTAACAGATAGGACTACCCAATCTAATCTAGATAACACTCCCCCACCCCCTCTCAGATATAGCCAGCCGTTTACCTTTTATTATCAGTCTTCTGATAAAACCACTCTAATAATTAACTGCTATAATATCTCCCTTCTCCAGTGATGTTTTTTTTTATTTATTATTTTTTATCATATCTCACTTCCACACTTGTTACACGAGTTGATGCAATAGATATACACTGTTATAATGATTTAGACCTGGGAGGAGAGGGATTCAGAGTCTGTATAGATACACACAGCTCCCGTGATTAGTACACAATGAACTCCGTTACTTTTATCTATTATTAAACAGCCTGGTTAATGGATGTCTCTGGTAATAAGACTCAAGCTGAGCGGAAATGGCCGCACAAAAAGAATATTGGAAATCTGTTTATTTGTCAGCCTGCTACAGGCAATCGGTTGACAATCACTTCCCACTTCTCAGATTAAAAAAAAAGAAGAAGAAGTTGGATTTCTTGTGATGCATTGTTACGTGTTCAATACTACAGCTCATTGTGAGATTAAATATTGATAGAAATAAGACATTATTACAAGACATATTTAGTGCTTCATCGTCTATACATGACATCATATATCGCCAGCCAATCAAACAAACAAATGGTACCTACCTTGTTGAGCTCCCTAACCAATCAAATCCAAGCAAGAGCATTCTGGGTAATTTTTTAACATCCATGAAAATCCCGCCCCTCTTGACAGTAAATGTTTTCATTTAGAACTGTCTCTGAGATTAGGTATTCATCAGGAATCTAGTTTCATTGCAAGGACATTGGCCATATCACCAGGCACTAGACAGATATAAGTGAGAGCGTCTAGGCAAATCTCTCTGATTGCTCATTGTCAATTCTCTGTGGCCAGTTGCTGTATATATGGCGACTGCATAAATCCATGGCAAATACGACATTACAATATCAATCCATGAATATTGTAACACAAGTCAACCTTATGTCCAGACATGATTCCAATTCGTATTCATGATTCATTACTATGTTCACTTTCACCCTCTCCGACTCTACATACTCCCCTCTCTCCATCTGTTTTACACAGACACAGAGCTTGCCACTGTTCAGAACAGAGAAATCTTGTGAAATATCACAGTGATAATGTTGTTATTTCTCTCTCTGGGGCTGAGTCAATGTTAGGATACAGTTACATGTATCTACCGCACCACCAGTGGGTGTCGCAGGAAGGTGAGATTTTCCGTTGATCGTCGCCCGACACCCTGTCATCCGCCACACAGTGCTTATTATACTTACAACAGTTCAGAGCTGTGACATGCAATCAATAAACATGGGATTCTGATTTTTTTTTTCATTCGAAAAATTGCCCAATTAAATTAATCGAGACACTACATAAAATAGGCCATTACCGAGGGCTTGCGAGGCTCATCTGGAAGCTTATGTCAGTAAATGTAATCATATGACAGGAATACAGTCCATTTCTCATTTTATTAAAATGATGTCATCATAAAATACAAATTCAAATTAACAATGATGTTCAGTCACTTGTTCCAGACAAAATTAAAAACTGTGATGACAACAAAAACAAAAATCAAGTAGCTCACAAAATTAATAACTAGTTTTAAGAAAATATAACTTTGTGATAAAAGTACATAAATGTTTATATATAATATCAATTAGATATATATTTACAAAATTTATACATAAAAACAGATCTTTCCTTCATAAAAAAAAAATATTTTACAGAACTGTCTACAACGGGTCGGGTTTCTCTCTGATTGTCGACTACATGATCGAGATTGAAAACAAATCTTTTTCCTCCAAAAAACATCATTGCAAATATTTACAATGATACAATATTGCATCAGTTCCCTTAAAGCTAGTACAGTATACACTAACAGAATTTATCACAAGGATCAATAGGAATGGATTTCTACACACAGCCTTAGAGACCAACAAATCCGACACACAGGATATTACCAATAATTTCCCCTAGTTATGACTGCAGCATAGGTTAACTGTGATAAGAGAATCGGTTGTTTATTTCAAATGACATGAGCCCCAGTTTACCAGCCAGGGGCTATAGCTGAGATAACGGACAAATCTATGGACGCTGACTGCGACTACGTAACAGTCGTATCCCATCATGCTTATCTACAAAATCCATCGCAAAACTAAATTACTTAAAAAAAACAAAAAACACCATCACAAAATCCATCAGAATTTTGCTTCACAGAATGAAAACATCATATGTCACATAGTGTCTTCATAAATATTACATGCAATTAATCAGATTGCTACATGCATCAATTTATGTGCAAATCTCACTCTCTTGATGTTTGCCAATTGTTTTATTTTTTTCAACTATGAAAAATCAATGAAGATAAACTACATCAGTCAAAATGAAAAATGGAGGAAAAAAAAAAATCAATTACTGTTCTGTATTTAGTGAAAAAAATTCTGTATGGTGGTTTTAAATTTAGCAAAATCAATTTCTCGTTTGCTTTTAGAAAAAAAACCAAACTGGTCACCAAAAGAGAAAAAAAGGTCAGATGTGCATCAGCAGTAAGCAAAGCGATTTTTTATTTCCTCTATAATTGTTAATTACTTTAAGAATAAAAACAATGGTTCGTGTAATTATATTTGATCCAGTCAAAGACAGGCCTATCTGTATGTACTTGTTGACAGTTGTGATGTCTGAAGTAACAGGTACTTGCTACCTAGAGAGTCACTCACAGACACTGTACTACAGAGAAAACTGTTACATTAATGGCTGACACTATCGGCAGAGAGCGGTACTGCATCAATCAATTCATCAATACACTCAACATACTCAACTGTCCGCAATTATATTTCTGGGAAATAAATTCTAAACATTTGTATCACTATCAATTTACAAAGTTCTTTTCATACAATGGCCATGGTATTGAGAAATTTTGGCATAATATTAAAAATAAGTTTTTTTTCTCCATTTCCAAAAATTTTCTCTTTTTAAAATTCATCTTCTTTAAGTTAAATGAAAGTCAGCTAAGATATAAATTGTTAATGTTTAAAATACTTTAAAAAAATTATATACCCTAATAAAAAAGGACTTAATATATAGTGCCTTAAACTAAAAATAGAATATATCATTGAGGGTTTGACAATACTGTTTGTTAAAGCGTTGTAGTTCACATTGCACTTAGTTCAAAAGTTCAACATAACAGCTTTAACTTCGTTAGCTCTTGAGTGTCATTGATTGAATGTAACTATTGAAATAATAATGAAAACAAATTTAAAGTAAATTTCATTGGAGTTACCCCTCTTTACAATTGGATATTGTACCTTAATGTTATATAAAAATGTATAGTGTGATATAGAAACGTATAAAACAGGTTCTATCTTTGCATAATAAGCACTTTTACCACACAGCAAATGCTCACGGAGGTCTTGTGAAGTTGAAAACATGTATTCATTTGGTGTCTTTTCTCAGCATTTAACCCCCTCGTTTTGTCTAGTTACTTCATAGAGTTCATCAATTTACGACCAAAGAAAAAATCCATTTTGCAATATAATCATGAAAATATAAATTAGAAAATTTACATAAAAATATTGGACAATATTTATAAACTGGGACAATTAGAAACTGTAGCCTGACAATATCATACAAATTGGTTCATTCTTAGCTGCAATAATGTAGCCCTCTCCCGATTTTTTTTTTTTTTTTTGGGAGAGGCTGCAATAATGTAGCCCTCTCCCGATTTTTTTTTTTTTTTTTGGGAGAGGGCTACAACTCCATAGGATCTCCGTAATGGTGCAAGTGCGGGAGTGATTCACTCCCGCAACGATTTCGTCTCAAATCGTACATAAATGACAATAACATTTGCATTTCTTACCTGAACTCAAACATCGTTAATGTCTATGGCATAAATTAATCCAAAAATATCAAGTAAAGTCCATATATCGGTTATTTTTCGTGTATGTCAACAACGAAAGTTAAATTTGTCCGCCATGTTTACTGACCTTGACCGGTTTTATTTTGGGACAGCCAATGAGAATTCAGGAGCGGATCTTGAACTGAATATAGGAATTCCCCTATTTTAAACATAATTAACGCGGTAAATATGAATTTTCCATTATATACCATTTCCTTAAATGATGTTTTAGTGATATAACCAAGTAAGAACGATTATTTACACTGACATTCACGTTATCAAGCCCATCAAAACTCAAAGCGTACATCCCATAAAATCACGCGAGAACTGTCATGGCTGCTGAAAAAGACGACTGGTAAACATGCTTATGTGTTTTATCTGGTTTTGATTTATATACGGTTAATTTGTTCTGCCTGAATTAAAAAATCATTTTATCTAAAGGAAGTCAAATATAAAATCGATCTTTTCAGACCGGAGTCAGCCGCATTAAAAAATTAATTTTGCACCATTACGGAGATCCTGTGGAATTGTAGCCCTCTCCAGTAAACATCAGATATAAAAAATCGGAGAGGGCTACATTATTGCAGCTAGTTCATTCTATAAAGCTACAGACTAGCTTAAAACACAAACTGATTTATAATAACACACAATAAAGAGTTTGTTTCACACAATGTTAGACTACAAAGTCAGAAACAAGAGCAAAATGCAATGACAATGCCAACCATCCCTTCTTTCAAAGCCTCCCTGATTTACACACATGAAGAATCAAGGCTTTTAAAATTCCCTAACCTCGTGTATATATTCTGTTGGGCTTATATCACATTTTAAATATAAAATAAAAACAGAAAAAATAATCATAAAAAAATAAAAATTGAAAAAATCATCATAAAAAAAAAGAAATAAATAAAAATCTGATTGCTAGGTTTTCTCTCTAGACAAAAAGTTAATCACGAAATTGAAAAGTATCCGAGTAATGTTCCTTAGCTAATAACCCTCTCTCCAAACCCTGTAGACTTAAGGTGGTATGGGACACTTCCATGCTGTGACATTATGATACTATTTATCAAAATAAACAATAAAATCAAGTGTAATTTTATCTATAGTTTCTTTTCCAAAATTGTCACCTAACAGCATAGCGCAGTGGGTCAAAGGGTTCACTTAACGAATCTGTAAGTCATGAGTTCAAATCCCGCTTGAGATTTTAAAATTTTTACCTTTCCAAATAATTTTTAAAAGTTTTTTTGGATAACTGTTATAAAATTTGAAAATTCAAAACCTGTGAAAGTATTATGATTATAATGTACTTTAATTCACATTAATATTGACAGATGTCTCATACCACCTTAACTGGGGTTTTTTAGCATTTTTGATACATGTAGTCATTTTAAAGGATTTGGTCTATGTATCTATTAGAACCTTATATTGAGTTATTTTGTCATCTTCATGCCTGAATCAAGTTACTAAAAATGCTAGCAAAGTTATTTTATTCAATGATTTGGCCTACCATTTTTTAAAAATCCCTATACAAATTATTTCAAATGGAAAATTTAGTCATTACATACTTGACACACTGTTTTCCCTTTATTTTGCTAACAACCCAAAATCCATTTTGCACCAATTTCCCCCTTTTTATGTCAAACAATTTTCAGTTTTAGAATCTTTACATTTTTAAAACCCTTTTATAACATGTAATTTCTAATCTAAAAAATTTCAAATGAAAAATTTGGTCTTCCTTTATGATACATTTTTTTCCTCTAATCTACTAAAAAAAATCCATAATCCAATTTGCACCAAATTCACCCTTTTTACATCAGATGTTTTTATTTCTCTCGTTTTTTTATATTAATATTTTTTTGTTCTGTGTACAGTGTTGTAACCAGCCATTACTATCTGACAATAAACAGAATCACTTGTGATCTTCACGCAGCCAAAAACTGAATAGATAAAATAAGGACAGAAAAATATTTCCTATAGGACTAATCAATCTCTTATTGTTGCATTACTAAATCAATAGTTGATGCCATAATGTGTGGACGCCAGTGTTTTACTGCCATGCATCATACACAATAAATATTTTATGTAATAAGTCTCTTTGAAGTCCTTGGTCAAAATGTCATCCATTCTAAAAACATTTTTTCCCCCTCTTTTGCCTACGATAATATAGATATGGTTCCCTAGCCGAGTTTGAGTATCAAATAAAAAAATATAAGCGAAACTGAGATAAACTAAACTCTACAGAAGAAAAAGTAATTCATCGACAACAGTGCATTTCAAATCATTTCAATCTACTTGATACTAGCAAAACAAATGTAAATCTACAGAAAGCAATGGAATAATTCTTGTAAAACAAGAAAAAAAGTTTTAACATGAGCAATGCAGTCCAAACTTAACACAGATCTTAATCCAACTAAAAAGTTGACCACTCTGCAAGCTGTACTGCAGGTATCAAATACCTACTTATTTTTTTATTCATCTATAAGATGGGGAAGGGGCAATAAACTTTTTTAGTTGGTGGTTGGGGGTGTAACCGTATTTTCATTCTTCACCTGTTGTTGATAAATTGTGAATAAAAGTCTTTGACTTTCTGCAGGGTTTTTTTCCTCTCTATTAAATGTATAAATCAAGAATGAGGTTGCTCTTTAGGTAATGTGTATTTGATAAACAAGAAGCATTCCTTTATCACTTACTTATCTCACCATCTCTGTTATTTGTCAGTCAGACTCCATTATCATGCCATGCTGAATAGCATGCTGAATACAACTTGCTTCAAAACGCATCAACTCAAGGCAGTACATGTACTACCTGTATTTGTACTAATAGCTGAACAACAAACACTAATGCTTCTGGTGCATCCACTTGTCAAATGTCTCATCATGCATAGCAAAAAGTCTGTGTAATTAAACCACCCTACTGAACTGTAAACGAGAAATCCATACATGCATTCTAATTTAAGTTTTAAAAACTTAATCAATAAGCCAAGTGCATGGGGAAGAGCTCATAAGATTACACTGGAAAATCTCCAGGCAATTACAATTCAATTAAAGGGGTTCATCACCATCTATTTTTCTACAATAAAACTTCCACTGAATGACATCCCTTCAGTATAGAGTTTAAGCTCTGGGGCAGGTTATGGTTTCTGCTTAGTTAACATAAAGACGTTTGAAGATACAGGGTTTAGAACATATGGTTTGATCACTTGTAAATATCATAACTATGAATTCTACGGCCATTGCTACAAAAATATTCTGTAGCAAAAAAAAAAAAAAAAGATAATACTTGCTAACATCTCTATTCCTATAGACTGAGCAATTGCTGGTAAATGATGCTGATAAAAATTGGTATAAATTAATGGTTGAGTTTTAAACTGATGCAATAGCAACAACAACAAATATCACCAACAGAAACCAAACTCAACCAATCACAAACCACGTTGTAAAACTGGCACATAAACGTATCACAGCTAGGAACTAAAGAAATAAAACTTCGTAAAACGTCACACAAAAATATGGTGATAAAACTATAACACTGTAGCAAAAAATAAATAATGAATAAATAAATAAATAATACCATAATGTAAACGAATCTCTTTTATGTAGTGAGCACTTGCTTTGAGATTTCTATCCTTCCAATACTGAGTCGTGTAAATGTAATCTGTAGATTCCTTATTTTACGTGAGTACTTAATTCTGCGATTCAACCATTTTGCATCAGATCTTGAGAATATATAATCTAGAATGCCAAACTTTTATCACATTTCATTTAGTTTACATCTGTCCAAAAAAATAAAAGCGAGATTAAAAAATATGTGAGATGTGCTTCCTGCGACTTGATGCGGATATTAATGCCGATTAGTTAATTAGGAATCTACAGTACGCTGAGCATTATGCTATTATATAAATAGTGTACATGTATTTTCTGAGCAAGGTCTAAGTGACCAAACCATTAATTAGGCCCAATGAAATTGAATTACATTCATAATACATACTATTTTTACATAGCTAAAAACAGCTATGCCTACACATTTCTATACATATATGATTTTTTAGCACTTTCCTTACATCCCTTTCATATCTCTGAAGGAATCTAATGGAAGACCTTGCAAATGAATCAATGAATGTAACCTAGATTTTTGTTTCTGACCAACTCATGGTGACGGAACTCAATTTGAAAGCATTAACAATACCCAACAATAAAAATGAAATGAGTGAATAAAAAAATAGAGTACTTAAAGTAGCAACTACCCTGAAGTCTTGAAAATAAGCTGCAGTGGATTATTTTTAAATTACACTCGTAATAAGGGGGCTTATTCTTAAGACCGGCTTACTCTCAAGTCGGATTCTTCTATGATAGAGTTTTTTTTTTTTAATCTGTCGGAATTATTAGAAGAATTCATAATTAAAAATTCAGCCTAGCTTCTATAGAACAGATTACCTGGGTATAAAGACAGGTACACACGACGCGACAGGAATCACACTACAAGAGAATTTACAGTCAGTTGTTAAACGGTGATCAAAATGGACACCAGCACCCATTCAAAAATTCCTCGGAAAAGTTACACCCGTGAGTTTAAGCTGCGAGTGGTTGAGCACTACCGAGAGGCTCGTGAAGGTAACACTAAGACCAGGATATCTGATACGGCCAGACACTTTAACCTCGACGACAGCAATGTTCGCCGCTGGTTAAAGTCCGAAATTAAACTTAAACATTCGCCAAAGGGTGCCAAATCACACGGCTCTGGACGAAAATCATTCTTCCCCGAGTTGGAAAAACAAATTCATGAGGAATTTACAGAAATAAGAAAGCAGGGTCTGGAAGCCAAGTCTTGCTGGTTTAAATCTCGCGCAGCCGAAATCTCAAAAGGCAGCAACTTTAAATGTAGCAAAGGATGGTTTAACAATTTCAAGAAACGGTTTCATTTGTCACATCGTGCATCTGCTTCTAGAGCTCATAAAACACCTTTAAAGAAGTGAGGGCCTTAGTGAGTAGTTTTAGCGCCAGCCTGGTTCAAATTCAGCAAACAATGAAATCACGTGAAGAAAACTGTGGTTCTGGATTAATATGATCATATATGTGAAAAACCATTAAGAATGCATATTAATTACCCAAGCGGTATTTGCTGTCATGTATTTTCTATGTAACTTATTAAGTACCTGTCTTTATACTCTTGTAAATTATCAATTTAACAAACCTTCTATTCATACTTTTGTGAATGGTTTGTAAATGGCATGTATTTTCTTAAATTAAATGTAAACTAAAATTTCTAAATCATTATTTACATTGCGCTTTGTTTACCTTGTCTACATATATTACTTCCTCCATTTTCAAAGCCTGACTCTTTCAACATCAGCTGCATCACATGATAAGAGCATTTTGAATGCAAAAAATTGTATAATGAATTAGAAGTTAAGCCTTAACGACGGCTTTTTATCAATGTTGGATTAATGTTAAATATTTTAGGATTTGATGAATGCTTAAACTACCATCTTATATCTGAGTATCAGATTCATCTTTCAAAAAAAAAAATTTTCGATATATATACTGAGTATGAAATACTGAGACATATGAATAAAAGTTTCTATCTCCTCGATCAACAACAGACCCGCACTATAAAGCACTATACACCATTATGAGGGAGCTAGTTACTGGTAGCATCAACAAAACGTCGATCCAAATTCGTTGTCTTGGTTTTCTTTGGGACTTCCGGACGAAGCATCAGGGCTTGAAGGGAGGCTAAAGGTCAAGGTCGGGATAACAAACCCTCCCCCAGTCTTCTGTTCCTCCTCCCTCTCCCCATCGGAGGAGGAATCACTGAATGAGGTGTTGACCTCTGCAATACTAGGATTCTCAAGGTCGTCCAAGGGGTCAAGGCTGTGTCTCTTACAGCTGAGGTCAGGGTCACTGTCCGACTCAATGGAGCTAAGGCTGGAGTCCGTAGGGGACTGACGCACCAGGGTTCTCCTGTTGGGGGGCTCCCTCTCATCTGCTTTCTCCTGCGACGGTTTCTTGGTCCCCCTCTTGCCGTCTGAGGCCGGGTCGTCCTGGGACAGAGATCTGACCGGTCCCTCATCCACCCCCACCCCAGAGTCTTTGGTGGTCTCTTTCCCCGAGTCAGCCAAACTCTTGGCAAATATGAGGAACTCGTCATGTTTGTGGCTTTCCTCATCACTGCTGGAGTGATCGCTGGGACCGTCCGAGTCCAGGGATGAGGTACACGACTCGGAAGTGTCAGATTCCACTAACTCAGCATCCTCCAGCCCTTCAAGGATGTCAAGAACGTCCGTTGAAGGGGACTTTGAGGGACCTCTGTCAGTGGTGTCAATTAGACAGATATCCTCAATGGGCTCAGCCAGAGCGAAGGCCGGGGGATCATTCACACTCTCAAAGCTGTATTTGTAGCCTCTCTCTCTGTGGAAGCTCACTTTCCTGGGTCTCAGAGGACCGTAAAACCTGTCCATCTTTTTGCCCTCTACTTCAGCAGGCACAACCTTTGTGTTTGTAGGGTTAAATAACATGGCCTCTGGCTGTACAGGGATCTGCAGGGGCTTCTTGCTGTCTGCATGTTTTGCTGAGGGAAGTGAACCATAGTCACTTTTGGCATCAGTTTCTGAATCAACAACACTGTTGGGGCGACAGCCGGGTGCTGTAGTGTCGTCCATTGGTTTAAATGTGGAAAAAGTGATGTTCTTGAGTTTTGGTTTCCTGGCCGGAGGGTCCTTGTTCAGAATCAGGTAAGCTGCTGCTTGTGAGGGTAGGTCCATCCCCTGACTCACACTGCCTGACCCACACAGACTCACACTGTCGGTCAGCTTCAGACCCACAGAACTCTCCCCACACAAATCACCAACACTCTGCCTCTCCACAGTGCCTGAGTCTGGCACCTGTCCTCCATTATTATTGCCCACTGATGACGACCCTTCACCTTTCTCTGTCTTCATCTTCTCACTTTCACAAGTATTCGTTTCAAGCTTACTTTTATCTGCTTTCTGGTCTCCAATCTCACTCATTTTCTGGTGAAGTTCATCAATAAAGGTTGCCCCTCCGTTGGGGATTTTCATCTTGAGGTCTTTTTCCCCGTGGAATGAGGAGCTCTTGTTGAGGTTTGGAGTCCTGGTCCTGACCTCCCTCTCCCCCCTGAAGGACAGACTCTTCCCCAGTATCCCCCTGTTCTGTATATGTCTAAACACGTCCTTCTCTATAGTGGGGCTAGTCGTATCATCCACAGAGGAGTAGCTGTCCCGCGGGGGAAGTTTGTGGACGTTGACAATCTCCACCTTCCTGTTACAAGAAGGGGACCTCTCTAGGGACGATTTACTGGTGTACCTGTGTCCCGTGGAAGGGGACCTACTCATCACCGACCGACCCACAGGGGACATGCTCTTACTAGTTTCCTTGTCCCTAGATAGGGACCTTCCTGAGGCCGGGGACTCGTTCCGTGACTGACTGCCTCCCTCGTACACCTTCACATGCTCAATCTGCATGTTGGCGGGTCTTCTCTTCGTGGAACTCCTCCCCCTCCTTACGAATGGCGGACTCTTGACTTCCTGTTTGTCAGCCACGCCGTTATCGTACAGCCGTCGCTCTAGGTAGTAGGGAATGTCTTCGATGAGATCATCGGGACTGCTAATTTCACTCTTCTCTGCTTCAGGGGACGCTCCATGGGGCGAAGTCTCCATCGTGGACCCTGTCTCAACACTTCCTGACGCTGCTGATGGTTCATATAAATCAACCAACTCCTGAACTTCAGAGTTTGCACGAACAACACAATGGTCCGTCCTATCACCGTTCACACTGTTTTCACTCTCCTCCATGGAGTCTGGTACTTCCTTCACGGGCGACATCTCCATGCTGACCGTAATACACGTTCCCGCGGGGATCTCCTCTTTTAACGTGATCATAAACTTCCCCGCTTGACTCGTTATCTGTTTCTGTTCTGTGGGAAAATCGGACGACGATGATGATGATGATGATGATGACTTTGTGTCCTCTGCGAACATGACTCTCCTGCTGTCCTTTAAGTGAGTAACGACCCCTGTATTATCATGAGATGGAGAAGTATCCCCCGATTTCCCCCCAACAGACTTATCTGAGTTATTGACAGTAACTGCCCCACCGTTAGTACATACAACATCAGACCCACCACCATTGACACCACCGCCACCACCTGAAATATTGGCATCAACAGATGCCAAGTTACCATTGTCATGTACATTTTGATTGGCTGACGATACATGAGAATTAGTACCTAAACATTCAGCATTAGTAACAAGTAAACGGGCACCTCTGACAGCCTCGTCTTCATTTTCCTGGTAATCGTCCACCCCGGGCGTTCCCTCACGGTGACCCCCGTCCAGCCTGGGGGAGTGGAGTGACCTACTTCCTGACAGGGAGCTGTCCAGGCTGTGGGAGTCGTTGTGGTCACTCCTGGTGGGAGATACCACCCTATCGGACCCTGCGGTGTGAGAGCCGCGAGACCCCATGCTGTTGGTGGTGTCCGGTGTGGTGTGGATAACGGATTTAGCTGTGATCTTTGGGGTGACACTGGTGCTGCGGCTTGACGAGATCCTACCACTCACCGATCTACAACAGAGAAAAGAAAATCCATGGATCAAACTTTTACAATGTGTTCTACAGCAAAGACATGAAAGACAAGACATCTATCATGGATGATACTTTTACAATGTGTTCTATAGCAAAGACAAGAAAGACAAGAAATCTATCATGGATGATACTTTTACAATGTGTTCTATAGCAAAGACAACAAAGACAAGAAATCTATCATGGATGATACTTTTACAATGTGTTCTATAGCAAAGACAACAAAGACAAGAAATCTATCATGGATGATACTTTTACAATGTGTTCTATAGCAAAGACATAATAATGACTTCTGTAAGAAACATATCAATATACATGTAAGATCTGCAACAGAATTCAATTTGTACAAAGTAACTGCTATAGCTTTGAGTAAAACTTGTCTATTAGTCTCATAGCCAAAAGGGTTTTAAAACAGTTAGACTACTTTTAGCACAATCTCAAAGTATTTGATCAACTTTAACAACAAGCTTTACAAACAGTGAATCAATGCAACTACAGCAATTATCAGCAAAAAAAAAAAAGCAGCAGAATCAAGTCCTATCAGCAGGCATATTTCCTCATTCTATATTGATAATTATTCAAACTCTTGAATCAGACACAAAGAAATATCACATAAAACTTATATTTCCCAAGTATATCATTTTGCAAAGAAATGCTACAATGTTAGTCAGTATTCCAGTAAATATCTAAGGCCAAAAAAAATTAATTTTTAGATTTAGATTCTCATCCCCGCCCACGCCTCTGAAAATGGCCCGCCCCAATGCATTTTATTTTATTTTGGAAAAAAAATTGTGTGGAAAAAAAATTTCAGGAAAAAAATTGGGCTCGGTATACAAAAATGTCAAAACATTTTATTGGCTGCCTGCAAACATGTGCATTACAGTTTGATTCCAGTCATGTTTTATCATAAGGATACAATTGTCTTCATGCATCATCAGTTAAGTCAAAATAAAATGGAATTAAAATATTACTAGTGGGTATGTTTACTCATATTAGCAATGACAATTCAGAAGAATACAGCTGTTGTTATTTCTAGAACATGAACGGTGAAGACAGGGGCTTTAAAAAATACAAAAATAATAAATAAAATCTGCCCAGCCCCCTATATTATTTGCAAATCAGGATGAGAATCTAAATATTGATTTTATGTGGCCTAAGTGAGCACTTTTTTGGAGTATTTGTTTTTTTCATCTCTGAATATAACAGATGTAATACAGCGACAAGAGAATCCTGTACGGTTGTAGAAAATAACAGACTGCTAAAAACTTTACATTTAGTTTGGATTAACGAATCAGTAGTTTGGATTAACGAATCAGTATGTAATCCCCCATCCCACCTCCTACAATATTGAATCCACTCACTTTTGAAAACATGCAAATTGTCTAGATGATGCAAACAATATTTTAAATCTAGAAAGTTGGTTAAAATGGAGAAACTCCATGGATATTTCTAAGAAAATCTTAACTGTTCTGTAGCCATGCAACAAAACATCAAATAAATTGGAAATAAAATGATAGAAAGGCATTCCAGTGAGGAATAAAAGCAAAGAACAAACCAATTCAAAATGCATGGGACACAAGACACTAATATGCAGATATCTCATCAAATTAATGCAACAGAAGACAAATCCATACGATATCCAACAGAGTTGTCTAGAGATATCAATATACATCACTGATATCTAACAAAAGTTTACAACAATACAAACTTACTTTCTGTTTAACTTTCTGACATTTAATTAAAAAAAAGAAGAAATAACCACTCAATACTGCTTCATTATTAACAAACCAATATTTATACAAACATTCAATAAACCTAACTCAGTTCCTTAGAAATGACGTTCTTAAGATATTGATTCAAAACTCCTTTCAACATTCCATTCTGTAATACCACACCTTTGCTCTTGCAAGTATCTAGACTATTATTTCGTGTAACCAAAAACTCTGACCTTATGAATAGAAGTAGGGTGAAATTACTTTTATTGAATTAAAAGTTGTATCATCAATAATGATAATAATACTTCATAGTTTGATAAACACTCAGTCCAACACATGCTTTTTACACTAGCTCTTATCTAGACTATAATTCAACCAGGGTCAACCCAGGGTCCCCCAGGGAGGTGTTGGTACTGGTGTCAGATCTTTTATGTCCAACAAATATGTCTAACAAATGAGCCAATTCTGACAAAATGTGTTATCATTTACAATGAGAATGAAATATTATGCCCACTTGAAGTAGAATTATTCTTAACTTTATGACCTTGACCTTTTGACTTGTAACTAATGTTAGGACTACACTACCCATATATCAGATATCATTGGGGCACGCAATGGTCCCATATCTTGGGGTACACATCAGATATCAGTGGGGTACGCAATGGTCTACAGTGTGTAAAGCAGTGTGGCCACTCATTTATCCTAGCCGCGCAATCAACTCAAAATGCATGTGAGTAGCAATTAGATTAAAACAAAAAGAGACAACTCCTGACATTGATGTGAAGATTCAAAAGCTTAGACTTTAAATAGAAATGGCTGGAGCCGTGATGTCTGCCGTATTTACCTTTGGAATTGCGGGGTGACTACGGGGTTTTCTCGGACGTAACTCATCAGCTGTTTCTGTGTCCGCCCACTGTATCTGTAAATATATCAGCATATCAAAGTCAAGTTACTTCATAAACATTCATTATTTTATGTTTGCAACAGAATGCAGAGGATATCGCCCTTTTAATAAATTTTTGAAATTGTATTATAAAGAATTCTTATGCATTGCTATTACAAGGACTGTAGGATATTTGGCGTCATGAAGAACGCGTAACTTGTTATCATGACCATTGTTTTTATGACTATCGCAAGTCATTTGAGATCCAGTAGATAAAAGTTATTAAATCTTAACATAGTACTTTATGTCACCACTTAATTACATGTACACTGTTCTACCTATGTTCTAACAAATACATGGCCTAGAGAGGGCTCAAAGGTCGTGGCCATTTTTAGACTGTATTGATCTCCTTAAAAAGAAGAGCTCTACATAAAATATTGGAACATGCCCAAATGTATATGGTAAAACATATAGATTGTTTCTTTACTAAATAATAGTTTACAGCTACATAAATCATACAGTATCTTAAGAATTAAGGTAGATCTGATGGTTAGTTTGTTGACCTCCCAGCCTCCTTAATCTAAACATGCAAATACCAATTCTTATACTGAAGTTATAAGTACTTCCAAAAAAGTACAGATCAATACTCTTTGAAATACAAAAAATTTAGGTGAAAATGTCAAACTACTTTAAAATCATTACCAAACCCCCATGCTAAAATTTTACCACCATGATTTCACATGTAACCAAATTGGTCAACACTTTTTTTCGAAGAACTGACAATTTTTAATGTAAGATGAAAGTAATATCGGCTCTCTTATTTTTTCTATAAATTCTCTCAAGAATTATCTGAAGCAGAAATTCAATTTTAAAAGTCAATTGTCAAGCAGTTTGGAGTGCAAATCTTTTTGAATATTCCCATAAGCCAATGCATTTCCCTATTCCTCCTAGCTGCAGCTTGTGCACCAGGCATCACCCCCCAGATCAATACGCGAGGATCACAGCCCACCAACTCCTCATAATCAAATCAGGATTCATGACGACGAGCATAAAAGACGCATCAAAGAGGCAAATTATCTGTGTGTTAATCAAACTCTATGGAGGGCATTTGCATGCTCAGTAAAAATTAGATTTCCTGGATGAATTCTGAAGTAGAGCCATTGACATTTTAACAATGCTTGGTGCTATCTCTCTCCAACATCTCCCAGGCTAAATGTTCTAGTGGCCCCTTAGCACAACGACAAGGAACTCTATTGTAAACTGTTTAACTGAATCAAACAGACTCATGGCTGATGGTGGCTTTGGCAACAAGATTTAACATAGACCAAAATTCACAGGGATAAACATATCTTATTTATTTAATTATCTTGCTGAATTACAAAACCACATCATTCGATAAAAAGGCCAGAACTATGAATATTGACTTTGATGATCAGCTGAACTGAAAAAAAATTAAATGTGTTGGCAACAATTCAGATATCAGGCAGTGTAATGTGCAAAAAAAGTTGCACTTGCATACAACATTTTTTTGCTTCTATCTATTTTGCAGGTTCATGTGAGAGCCCAGTTTTTGGTACTTAATCAGGCTAACTATGAAGAAAAAAAGAAAAAAAAAACTCCTGGGAAACACAATGGTTGGAGATAAAACAGACAGGATACAGAAATGGTAAGAGAGTCCTTCCCTTCGTAGCTCCATTATTCCGTGATTTACACATCCTTCTTTCTCATCAAACAATCATTCCAAGATTTAATATCTCGCTCCTAATGGACGTTTTACGAGCTCAGTTCTCGCAGAACAAGCCAAGATCCATTTTGTACTGATTCTGTGTCGCTAAACAGCTTAATGGCCTGAACAAATTTATTCCCAATAATTTGCCATCGGATATGAATTTTTATCATTTCCTGACTTTAAAATATATCCACCACTATTTGACTAGATAATTAATGAGAACTGACTTTTAAAGAATTAACAATTCTGACTTTACACTTTCTTTTACTGGTGCATCTTCTACTATCAGTTTCCTAAGGAGGCTGTGTGGTCAATAAATTGACCATCAGATTTACCTAAAGATTTACACTGAGATAGTTTCTTTCACAATCAGCTTATATCGAGTAAAGAAAAATTCCAAATATTTTAGAGTCAAATTTGAATATTTTTCTTTTTATCTTCATACAGAGTTTTTGTATTAAGGAGATCAATATCGTCTAAACTAGACGGGACTCCAGCCCTCTTAACAAAGAAGGAATACTGTATATCCGGTAAATTTCCCGATGATCTAATTTTCGCTTTATTTGCGATCTCTTTTAAATCATTTAATAATCAAATAATCGAATACGCAGAAATTGTATCCTGTATCATTTTCTATAAAAACTGTTTAAATTGCAAAAAATTACTGAGCAAATTAAAAATGTTACATATTTTCTCCATTTTCGCAAATTTTGTGACATGCGAAAAAAAACGGATATATGGTAATTGGTAAATTGATTTTTCTGATAAATGTTTAATTTTTTAAAGACACTGTGTGTGCAGTGAAGTGTGACCGTCGGATATACCTGAATGAGGATCCGTGGCTGACCAATCGGGTCTTGTTTCTTGGCACTGGTTTGATTCTATGGCAGCGAAAGAATGCGTGGTGTTCCAGACACTTCTTCCAGAAGTTCTTACAGCAGTCGCGGCTGTCAAAGAAGAACTCCACCGTGTCCTTGTAATAACCCTGAGGGAGAAATCACAAACAACTAAGTAACGAATATAGGAAACAATATAATACTGTAAATACAGCAGAGTTCTTACAGCAGTCGCTACTGTCAACCAAGAACTCTATTATGTCTTTTTCATAACCCTGACAGAAAAATCCCAAACTACTAACTGACATGAAAGTTTATACAGTAATACTGTAAATCTTCCAACTCAGATAATACTCAAATAGAACACGTAGCAATCTAATGAATTTGTCTTTAAATTTCCTGTTAAATATTTCTGTTTCATTTGCAAAAAATCAGATAAAATCAAAATATAATATTCAGCAGATTGACACATATATGACATGAATCACAAAGGACTTAGTCAACCCATAATGCATCATCTAAAAATTTTTCAACCAATCAATTTGCTCTTTACAAAACATAGTTTTTATTACCAAGTCAGTTTTTTTTCTTTCTAACAAAGAGCAAATGTGAAAAATTGAAATTTTTCTTTCTTAAAAATGCAACATTTTTCTTATATGATTATTTGATTACCTTTGTCATTTTTACAATTCCTTTATTTACAAACACTTAATATCATTAGCAAAGGAGATCAATAATAGAACAGTTGTTAATGGAAAAGCTTATACAGTGTTTCTGTGTATTTTTGATGAATAAGAATGTAGTCTGAGCAATGCAGCAATGCATTCATACAATGTCGCTGTGTATTTTCGATGAACAAGAATGTAGTCTGAGCAATGCAGCGATGCATTCATGCAATGTCTCTGTGTATTTTTGATGAACAAGAATGTAGTCTGAGCAATGCAGCGATGCATTCATACAATGTCGCTGTGTATTTTCGATGAATAAGAATGTAGTCTGAGCAATGCAGCGATGCATTCATACAATGTCGCTGTGTATTTTTGATGAATAAGAATGTAGTCTGAGCAATGCAGCGATGCATTCATACAATGTCGCTGTGTATTTTCGATGAACAAGAATGTAGTCTGAGCAATGCAGCGATGCATTCATACAATGTCGCTGTGTATTTTCGATGAACAAGAATGTAGTCTGAGCAATGCAGCGATGCATTCATACAATGTCGCTGTGTATTTTTGATGAATAAGAATGTAGTCTGAGCAATGCAGCGAAGCATTCATACAATGTCGCTGTGTATTTTCGATGAACAAGAATGTAGTCTGAGCAATGCAGCGATGCATTCATATTCACACAGCTCTCATTCATATTCATGGACATCAATTTTTAGGGATTTACTCAACTTCACTAATCTGAAGATTGTTACACCATTGGTTTTACCTCGTAAGGCGTAAGAACAAAATCCTTCAAAACTGATGTTCAATGAATACAGATGAAACCACAGTATCTAGCTCTTGTCCGTGGACGTTTATTGAGTTTTGTCTTTATAAAATCAGTAATGCCGCGCCCCTGGAGGAATCCCGACTCACCTTCTGTCCACTGACGTATGTTTCTGGATGAAGTTTGATGAGGAAACGTTTCCGCTTAAAACTAAGTTTGCGGATCTTTGCCCATGAGAATGTGTTGATTCGAGTGTACTGTTGAAAGACTAAGATGCCCAGGTGAGCCACCGCCAGGCTTAAAATCACTCCCTCATGATCCTGTCCAGAAAAAAACGAACTCAGTATATCATTTATAATATATAGCTATGGGCGAGCTTAAAATCATTACAATAAGATTAGAAGGGATTAGAAAATTGACACAAGTGTTGAAAAAATAATGGTTCCAATTTGCAATCTTGGTAGAATTCGACATCAATATGAAGGATAATTTAGGAAGTTTTGCTTTACTGTGAAGCAATTGAAATTATGATGTTTTGTTTCAATGCTTTAAAACATCTTCAGCTATTGTCCACAAATTGTCCAGGTAACCTGAT
Source organism: Magallana gigas (assembly GCF_963853765.1). Lineage (NCBI taxonomy): Eukaryota > Metazoa > Mollusca > Bivalvia > Ostreida > Ostreidae > Magallana > Magallana gigas. Next base: position 48,261,573 of record NC_088860.1, on the reverse strand, counting down.
ATTTAGCGGATTTCTTCCAGAGTGATTTGGGAGGGTGACTGAGGCATTAACCATGGTGTGATTAGGGAGCGTGACTGAGGCATGTGATTAGGGATGCCTACACTTACCCTGGCTGGACAGAGCTTCATTCCGTAAGTTTCCACTTTCCTGGCCGTGTCCAGTAACCCGGCCTCTGCCTCGGCCGGACTTTCCCCTCTACAACACAACAAATCAATCAAATTAATTTTTCCTTAATACATGACATTGAATTTGAACAATACAGGTTCTCTTAACAACATAAACTACATTAAAATAAGACAGAAATCCTTCAATTTTACTCTCCTTATAATTTATAATAGTATAATTTAAATTTTAAATTTTAGAATTTAAATTAATAATTCCTCCTTATAATATAATTTTATCAAGGCATGCTTATAGAACATTAATAAATTTATAAAGATTTGCATGTAAATAATAATATTTACATTTTCCAGTGTCTTTGCCTTTGATAATACTACGTATCGATTTTGTACTATAAAACCCATGATAACTTCAAATGACGTATAATTGGGGCGCCAGCGGGGTTTGCTTATTTATATTTAAATATTTTATCGTACAATGGCTTAAAATTATATAAATATAAGTAATAAGGAATCATTCTTTGAATATTATGAGGTGATAATTTCGGTCGAGGCGTGATCAAATCTATCATAAAGCCCTTCATGCTTTACTAGATTTGATCAAACCCTTGCCGAAATTATCACCTCATAATACTCAAAGAATGATTCCTTATTCCTTAAATCTTTGCAAATGTTTCCTGACTTTAGGTACAAAGCTTAATACTGAGATGAGTTAGACAATGGTTTATACATGTGCTGTTTGTGGTACTCCGCCACTTTCTTCAGCATTTCCTCCGTCTGGTTCGGTACAAACGGCCCCAGCATGGACAGATAGGAGTGGTCGTGATACTCCTCAATGATGAAGTCTCCTATCTCAGCTGTCAACACAGAAATAAACAGGGATAAACATCAAAACACTAGATCTAGGGAAAAAAGCTACTGACATGATGTTATAGAATCAAAGAACTGCCTGCAATGATAGACATGAATTGCCCACATTTCATTTTAGACATGTTATACTACATAAATTTGTTATCAAGGTAAACATAAAATGCATCTTACATGAAATATAAGAATATAAGAGACAATACCATTACCCCCCCCCCCAAAAAAAAAGAAAGAAAAAATTTAGCAGCTACTCAATGTGCTTTAAAACATTGAACAAGAAAACATTTTTTTCAGAGAAATAACATTATCAAGGGGTTTAGGGCGGGGTTTACTTGACCTTGTGCTATGTAAGAGACTATCAGACTGACCTTGTGCTATGTAAGAGGCTATCAGACTGACCTTGTGCTATGTAGGAGGCTATCAGACTGACCTTGTGCTATGTAAGAGGCTATCAGACTGACCTTGTGCTATGTAAGAGGCTATCAGACTGACCTTGTGCTATGTAGGAGGCTATCAGACTGACCTTGTGCTATGTAGGAGGCTATCAGACTGACCTTGTGCTATGTAAGAGGCTATCAGACTGACCTTGTGCTATGTAGGAGGCTATCAGACTGACCTTGTGCTATGTAGGAGGCTATCAGACTGACCTTGTGCTATGTAGGAGGCTATCAGACTGACCTTGTGCTATGTAGGAGGCTATCAGACTGACCTTGTGCTATGTAGGAGGCTATCAGACTGACCTTGTGCTATGTAGGAGGCTATCAGACTGACCTTGTGCTATGTAGGAGGCTATCAGACTGACCTTGTGCTATGTAGGAGGCTATCAGACTGACCTTGTGCTATGTAGGAGGCTATCAGACTGACCTTGTGCTATGTAGGAGGCTATCAGACTGACCTTGTGCTATGTAGGAGGCTATCAGACTGACCTTGTGCTATGTAGGAGGCTATCAGACTGACCTTGTGCTATGTAGGAGGCTATCAGACTGACCTTGTGCTATGTAGGAGGCTATCAGACTGACCTTGTGCTATGTAGGAGGCTATCAGACTGACCTTGTGCTATGTAGGAAGCTATCAGACTGACCTTGTGCTATGTAAGAGGCTATCAGACTGACCTTGTGCTATGTAGGAGGCTATCAGACTGACCTTGTGCTATGTAGGAGGCTATCAGACTGACCTTGTGCTATGTAGGAGGCTATCAGACTGACCTTGAGCTATGTAGGAGGCTATCAGACTGACCTTGTGCTATGTAGGAGGCTATCAGACTGACCTTGTGCTATGTAGGAGGCTATCAGACTGACCTTGTGCTATGTAGGAGGCTATCAGACTGACCTTGTGCTATGTAGGAGGCTATCAGACTGACCTTGTGCTATGTAGGAGGCTATCAGACTGACCTTGTGCTATGTAGGAGGCTATCAGACTGACCTTGTGCTATGTAGGAGGCTATCAGACTGACCTTGTGCTATGTAGGAGGCTATCAGACTGACCTTGTGCTATGTAGGAGGCTATCAGACTGACCTTGTGCTATGTAGGAGGCTATCAGACTGACCTTGTGCTATGTAGGAGGCTATCAGACTGACCTTGTGCTATGTAGGAGGCTATCAGACTGACCTTGTGCTATGTAGGAGGCTATCAGACTGACCTTGTGCTATGTAGGAGGCTATCAGACTGACCTTGTGCTATGTAGGAGGCTATCAGACTGACCTTGTGCTATGTAGGAGGCTATCAGGGCCGCCGTGTTCTCACTACACACCATGGAGCCATTGGCCAGGTCTTTCTTTATCTGTAGACCATACAGGTACCTACAATCAACAGTAACACCAACATCAAAACTAGGGAGATCGGGTAGAACATCTTTATCAAATCAAGCTATTTAATGAGGAAACCGTTCATGGTGTTCCTTGCAACAATATCAGAAAGTTCTCAAATCAGAGATTTCCTTGCATCAAAGTACCTTATAATTCCAATGTTTTCTTACTAACTTCATTTATGCTCATCAAGGTCAAAATACAATTCAGTCGTAAAAATCATTGTTTTTTCATAATATTATGAATGTACATTAGTCTATTTGTACATTAATATATTTCTCATTTTAAGTAAATGATTTCAATCTTTTCCTCTGATAATACGTTGACCAGACCTTGAAAACTCGTCCAGCATGCCAGGGTCGGGCGTGTAGAACTTGACCAGGAACTCGAGGGGCGAGTCTGGGGAGGGAAGCTGCTTCAGAATGGGCTTATCATGGTCCAGCCAGCACTGAAATTACATCATAATGTGTCAGATATCATAGAGATGTCAGATATCATAGATGTCAGATATCATATATACATGTAGTCAGAATGGGCTTCTCATGGTCTAGCCAGCACTGAAATTACATCGTAATGTGTCAGATATCATAGAGATGTCAGATATCATATAAAGTCAGAATGGGCTTCTCATGGTCCAGCCAGCACTGAAATTACATTATAATGTGTCAGATATCATAGAGATGTCAGATATCATATACAGTCAGAATAGGCTTCTCATGGTCCAGCCAGCACTGAAATTACATTATAATGTGTCAGATATCATAGAGATGTCAGATATCATAGATGTCAGATATCATATATACATGTAGTCAGAATGGGCTTCTCATGGTCTAGCCAGCACTGAAATAACATTATATTGTGTCAGATATCATTAAAACATCATATTCAGATAAGGCTTTTAATGATTCAGCCATCACTTAAATCCTTATGATACCCGACATGTTTATGATATAACTGAAATGTTTATGATATATCTGACATGTTTATGATTTCTGTCATATTTATAATACATAAAATGTATGTGACATCTGACATGTCCATGATATCTGACATGCTTATGATATCTAGCATGTGTATGATATCTGTTATAACTGAGTTCTACCGTAAGTCTGTAAGAGTCCTCATACTGGAGACCAGGCAAACACACCTCATCACCTGATGTTTGATATCTAACATGTTTAATATATATAGCATGTGTATGATATATGTTATAACTGTGACATGGTTATGATATCTGACATTTTCATGAAATCTAACATTTTAAAAAGATATTTATCAAGTGTATGATATCTGTTATAACTGTAACACGTTCATGATATCTGACATGTTTACAATACATAACATTTATGATATCTGATATGTTTACAATACATAACATTTAAGATATCTGATATGTTTACAATACATAATATTTAAGATATATGACATGTTGAATATATATAGCATGTGTATGATACCTGATATAACTGTGACATGGTTATATCCAACATGTTTATGATATCTAGCATGCATAAGATATCTGTTATTACTGTGACATGGTTATGATATCTGACATGTTTATGATATCTAGCATGTATAAGATATCTGTTATTACTGAGTTCTACCTTGAGTCCGTGTGAGTCCTCATACTGGAGACCGAAGTAATCACACTCCACAAGCTGTAGGTGGTACACCGCCGCCTCCCACAGACTCAGACCAGGGGCCTTCACCTGTACACAAAAACATAGCACATCAACACAAACTCTCAGGTAAAATGAATGTTTTAAATCACTCTCTTATTTGTTATGATATTGAAAGAAATCAGTAATATGTACATGAATTCTAAGAAAAAACTTTGATAGCAACCTTGATATAGTTTTCATTTGTTTGAAGGTTTACCAGCATAGAAATCATGAAACACTTAAGGTACTTCACTACACCGAGACTTATACTTAAGACACAATGTCACAAGATGGAGATTTAAATGTTTAGTTAAACTGTTTGCATCAATCGATTCAGATGTGTATCGCCATAGCTCAGTGGTTAAAGTATCATGCTTGTGAACCGCAGGTCATGAGTTCAAATCCACCTGGGGCTTTTGTTCATGTTTACTGAATGACATTTTTGAAAATATCATTTTTTATCTAAAATTGCACATTTTTTCGCCTATTTGACATATATACTTCTTATCCATCATGCTGTCTATCATAATCAAGTATTTTTCTGCCGATTGGCGAAACTATTTAAAGGTGTAGTTAAACAAACTGATCCATGAAAAAAAAATAGAGGATCTAGAATTCCTGTTCAGTAAATGTATAATATAATTTGTTAACAAATCATCAGCATGGATAACACACATCAATATTGTATCACAAACTGTGTATATATATGAGGAGCAGGATCTATTGAGACTTGATTGCATAAGATCACGCTAGGTTACAGGGGGGCTATTGTTACTTTCCTGAGTCCATTGTGTAGCTAGCCCAGGCTAGATTCATCTTACTTATACCGCCATCTGTTTTATATCCATCTCAGTCATAAAAGGAAACCCTTCCAGCCTTTCTTTGTACATAGTGTGTCCAAAAGAAGCTATAGAGTTCAAAGTTAGTGGCTTGTATGTGAACATATGGGACAGGAAAGGATTTACTGGACGTCCACACAGCTGTGTACTATACAGACCCGAGATCTCTCAGTGAGGCTCTGAAGCTGCATCCAGGCCAGTCTTATAACTACTGTCCACAGATGTAAAGGTGATCTTTCTAAAGGGACACTGAAGGCGAGTCTGTACCCCATGAATTTTCAAGCTTGCCTTCCTACTGAGTGTTCATGTTTAATACTCCAGGCCGGCCTATCAATTAGTGATCACAATTAACAGAGACTGCTGGGAAACAACACCTTCCTGTGAGGCTGTGTGGTCAACACCTTACATTGAGGCCTGCCTTCTTACTGTTCCCATTAACAGACGATATATGGTGATCTCCCTTTGACACTCTGCAGCAGAGTTCTCTAAAAGCCTGCCTCACAACTTTGTTTTTTTGTTTTACTCAGAGACAGCCAATAATACGGGGACCTCCCCATGAGGTTGTGTGGCCGAGTCGTTGCCTGCTGTATCTCTGTTCTCCTCATTATTATCTGTGAAGTCCTAGTCTTCCACAGACATGCAGGGCAGAAATACACGGAGAAGAAGGATGGGACTGTCTACACACATATCAGGGAACAGAAGATGTCCGGGACAGCAAGCTCAGAGAACAGAGCCCCATTGATATCCCGGCAGGAAAAGGAAACGGAGGAGCATCAACAACAAAGGTAAGGCATCTCGTAGACGAGTCATGAAATTCCAGGAAATTCATCACTACATGAACTATTAACTAAACTTAGAGGCTACAATAGTTTTAAATAGAAAAGTAACTTTTGGTTCAAAATATAATTTGTTGAGTCATTTGAAAATCCATCTACAATTGGACTCATAAATGCTGTTACCAAGGAAATTATTATGCCATAAAAAAAACTATTCTCAATACATGTACCTTCAAGGAAATGTCTGTCATCAAATTTTCAAACTATTGTTTTTTACATCAAGGATATAATCCTTATTTATATTGTTTTCATGAGAAATAAGAATGATATCAAACAAAATGTGGAAAATTTCAGGTTCTAAAACTCATGATAGAAAATTTTCTGAACCTCCTAAAAATAAATTGCTTTTTAAGGGAAAATGCATTATTGCTAGTCTTGTACTTTTTTTTAATTATAATCAAATCTTTCAGTGTTCATTTTACAGAGGACATTTAAGGTTTGATCCAAAAACCTGCACAGTGCTGCCATCTGCTGGTGTGTCCACCAATGGCGTCAAGACACCTTTCAAAATTTACATCTACGACCTGCCCAAGAAATTTAACCTGGAAATCTTGAAGATCTACGATGTCTGGCATGCCCGGTGTTACTCGTTCGAGTTCTGTGGATTCGGCGCGAGGCTGTTCAATCTCGAGTCTGGGGTTCATGTTCACGACAGCCATCAGTTCTCCCTGGAGGTTCTTGTTCACCATCTGTTACAGCTGAGTCCGTACCGAACACTGGACCCTGAACAAGCGGACCTGTTCTACATCCCCGCCTACATTGGCCTTCAGTGTCTCTATGCCTCCTTTGACAACGTTTCAGCTACAAACAAGCTGATAAATGAACTCTTTGTTTATTTACAATCTCAACCATATTTTGCCAGTGGTAAACCCCATTTTTCATCCTTAGCCAAAATCGAAAGAGAGATGCAAAGCATTGGCTGTTGTCCCTACCTCCTACACCCACAAAGTGCCAACATTACATTCCTGTCCATAGAGAGAGAAACCCGATACCAGAGTGCCTTAAACCAGAGAGTCATAACAGTTCCCTACCCCAGCTACATCCATCTGGACGGTAGTGTCACCTCTCGCTATCAGTACCTCCATTCATCATCGCGGAATGTGTTTATTCTTCTGGCGGCCGGTACCAGAAGATCCAACCCCTACCGCAGCCACATCCTGGACCAGTTCAGGGAGAAGACCCATCTCTCTTACCCAGAATACACTGCAACTAACCAGCGGAGGTCAGAGTTCCCCATGGTGATGTATATCACTAAGGAGTGTGACCACAGTGCTAAATATAGCACGGTGCAGTGGATGTTACAGTCGGTGTTCTGCCTACAGCCCCCCGGGGATTCCCCCACCAGGAAATCCTTCTATGACGCGCTGCTGACAGGGTGTGTCCCTGTCTTGTTTCCGTACTCCGGTCAGGGACCAGTGTGGGCGTTCCAGGACCGGCTCAACTTCACTAAGTTCACGGTCACCATTCCTTATAAATACATGATGTACTCAAAGAACAACAGTGTGTACCAGTATCTGGCTGAACTCCCAGTCCAACATGTGGAGAGTTTACAAAGAGAAGTTCAGAGAGTGGCTCACTGGTTCCAGTACAGTATTCCTTGGGGTGGGGCTGATAATGCGGGTGGGGGTGATCCTGTGGGTGAAGATAGTCCTAGGGGTGGGAATATTGACGAGGGTGGGGGAAGCCCCTTGGATACACAGGATGCCATGACTATGATATATAGAGAGCTTGAAAACATCATATTCCCCAGGTCCACAAACTCTATAAATTAAGGTACAGTCTCCAGTTGACAGGAGAGATAACTCTTACTAAAATATTAATTTGAAAAATTATTTAGAAAGTAATTCACAATGTCCACAGAAATTGTATGCATTCATATACAGTAAAACCCTTACTTTCTTCTTCAAAACCTCCAAATTTTTAAAATCTTATACGAGAAAAAATTAATGTAAAATCGCAACTTACTGAAACTTGAAAGACATGGACAGTGTCATCAAGGAACTTGATTCGGATGTTGACGATCTTGCCCTTCCTGGGGGCGCGCGGGGACAGGGGGTCACTCATCCCCCGGGGTCAGAGGTCAATCTACTTCATACCACATGTCAGTGACTGGTCATCTACAAAAACAAGTCTCTGAATGTATTACATGTAATAACAATGTTGAGTCTCTGAATGTATTACATGTTATAACAATGGCAAGTCTCTGTATGTATTACATGTTATAACAATGGCGAGTCTCTGAATGTATTACATGTTATAACAATGGCAAGTCTCTGAATGTATTACATGTTATAACAATGGCAAGTCTCTGTATGTATTACATGTTATAACAATGGCAAGTCTCTGTATGTATTACATGTTATAACAATGGCGAGTCTCTGAATGTATTACATGTTATAACAATGCCAAGTCTCTGTATGTATTACATGTTATAACAATGCCGAGTGTCTGAATGTAATACATGTTATAAGCGAGTCTCTGAATGTATTACATGTTATAACAATGGCGAGTCTCTGAATGTATTACATGTTATAACAATGCCGAGTCTCTGAATGTATTACATGTTTTAACAATGGCAAGTCTCTGAATTATACACTGTATACACTGAATTACGTTTGCAATGAGAATCATTAGCGACTGGGATGTTCTTGCCAAATCATATGAGAGTTTCTTGCATGCAAATAAAAGTTGCTTTGCAGTACATCAAACATATCATATTTATGTTATAAATCTGCAACGATGAAACAATAAATATTAGGCAATACAGTTTTTATGCTTAATCTTCTTGTCATGAATCAGGGATAGAAAACAGCTGTTTGTATAAATACATCTACAGCTGTCCACTCTCAATCTGGGAAGACCTGGGATTTATCACTAACAATATATATCACTTTTAGAATATTATTCTTAAAGTAATAATTTACATTTATATCACATTATGACAATTTCAAAGTACATATCCCAGATAGATTTATATATTCATGTTATTCTTGAGTGATTACATCATATGCATTTCTATCAGAACGTTAATTTTCTGTTGTTTTTAATGTTTGCTTGTTTGGTGTGCATATTCTTAAAACTGAATGCATGCACTGACTGTATGTGAAACTGAAGAATGTGGGTTGGAAGCAAACAGCAGCAATTAATTTTGCTCCTAGGAAGATAATCAAATTACAATTGTAATGCACTTAATGTACACAACAATTCCTTCTGTTCCAACAAACAAGTAGTTCCCTCTACAAGTACACAAAGGTTTAGGAGAACCACTGCAATAACAGGCATCTCCAGGGGACTCATTGAGCATAATCTTTATGTTACATTTATAATTCATCCTTACTTCAAGTCATAATGACACAATCCGTCCCAGTAATAAGCCATGCAGCAACAGATCTATTGATTAAAGAACAATTCTTCCTCCTATGGAGCAGAAACTTAGACAAACCTTGACCACGCTCTGGGGACAGACCACTCAGGGTAACAAGTACAGACTATAACAATGGCTGCACTGACAGAGACAAGCGCCTGGAAGTGATTCAGCCATAAGTAAACAATCTACCTGGGGCCACTACAATCTCAAACTGCTGAGATTTCAAATTTAAGGAAATTGTGCACTTTGAACAAACATTTCTTATCTTTTCCCCATTTATATTGCATAATCCAATCTCCCCCCCCCCCTCTCTCTCTCTCTCTCTCTCTCTCTCTCTCTCTCTCTCTCTCTCTCTCTCTCTCTCTCCCATAATGAAGTTACATGAAATTATAATGTTAAGACACACATTACTTGTGATTTCTCAAAGTAAAGTTTTAACAATTATATTGTACATATTAAATGATACACTACAGGGCTGAGGCATTATCAATTTTTTTCTACAGATTGCTATAAAAAAGTAGACAATTTTTCAGTAGCGTTGACAAATCTACACAGAGACCAGAGGCTGTAGATGATTGAGTGATCCCTGGGGAATCCCTGGGGATCCCTATCCCTCTCCCCGTGTCACTGACCATCCACTCACTAACTGTGGTGATGCACCAATCAGATTAAAGCCTCAAATATTGGAAATTTCTGTCACTTGCCTAAGATGAATAGGCATTTACTGGTGTGAATAAAAATATTGACATCTCCCAATCATTTAGGAGATGCTAGCGCTCTATTGTGAAGTTGTTTGGCAAATAAGCAAAGCCAATATTGTCTTTCTATGCCTCAAGGCTTCAATAGCAAAGAGCTGAGTTAGACAAATGTAGAGAATGATTGACAAAATACCAATAATGGAAGCAGCTACAGTTAACACAGCAGCGGATACACTGTCTTAAGCCTTGATGCATACACCCATACTAGAATATGATACAGAAATTGAAAACATGACCCCCCCTCCCCAACAATTAATTTTACGGCTCAATTTCCTTTGCTTTTAGCGGTGACAATTCATTTCAACTGTGGTTGTCTGCTGAATTATCAGCAGAGTGAGGCAATATATATATAGGTCCAGTGTAGAGTTACTACCCCCCCCCCCCCTCTACTCAGATATACATTTGTGTCATTCTTAAAGTTACACAGCTATGTACACTTTTCTACATCTATGTACACTTTTCTACATCTGTGTACACTTTTATACATCTATGTACACTTTTATACATCATTCTACACTCTTACACATCTATGTACACTTTTATACATCTATGTACACTTTTATACATCTTTGTACACTTTTATACATCTATGTACACTTTTATACATCTATGTACACTTTTATACATCTATGTACACTTTTATACATCTGTGTACACTTTTATACATCTATGTACACTTTTATACATCTATGTACACTTTTATACATCTATGTACACTTTTATACATCTATGTACACTTTTATACATCTATGTACACTTTTATACATCATTCTACACTCTTACACATCTATGTACACTTTTATACATCTATGTACACTCTTACACATCTATGTACACTCTTACACATCTATGTACACTCTTACACATCTACTTACACTTTTATACATCTATGTACACTTTTATACATCTATGTACACTTTTATACATCTATGTACACTTTTATACATCTGTGTACACTTTTATACATCTATGTACACTTTTATACATCTATGTACACTCTTACACATCTATGTACACTCTTACACATCTATGTACACTCTTACACATCTACGTACACTTTTATACATCTATGTACACTTTTATACATCTATGTACACTTTTATACATCTATGTACACTTTTATACATCTGTGTACACTTTTATACATCTATGTACACTTTTATATATCTATGTACACTTTTATACATCTATGTACACTTTTATACATCTATGTACACTTTTATACATCTGTGTACACTTTTATACATCTATGTACACTTTTATACATCTATGTACACTCTTACACATCTATGTACACTCTTACACATCTATGTACACTCTTACACATCTACGTACACTTTTATACATCTATGTACACTTTTATACATCTGTGTACACTTTTATACATCTATGTACACTTTTATACATCTATGTACACTTTTATACATCTATGTACACTTTTATACATCATTCTACACTCTTACACATCTATGTACACTTTTCTACATCTATGTACACTTTTATACATCTGTGTACACTTTTATACATCTATGTACACTTTTATACATCTATGTACACTCTTACACATCTATGTACACTCTTACACATCTATGTACACTCTTACACATCTACGTACACTTTTATACATCTATGTACACTTTTATACATCTGTGTACACTTTTATACATCTATGTACACTTTTATACATCTATGTACACTTTTATACATCTATGTACACTTTTATACATCATTCTACACTCTTACACATCTATGTACACTCTTACACATCTATGTACACTCTTACACATCTACGTACACTTTTATACATCTATGTACACTTTTATACATCTGTGTACACTTTTATACATCTATGTACACTTTTATACATCTGTGTACACTTTTATACATCTATGTACACTTTTATACATCTATGTACACTCTTACACATCTATGTACACTCTTACACATCTATGTACACTCTTACACATCTACGTACACTTTTATACATCTATGTACACTTTTATACATCTGTGTACACTTTTATACATCTATGTACACTTTTATAAATCTATGTACACTTTTATACATCTATGTACACTTTTATACATCATTCTACACTCTTACACATCTATGTACACTCTTACACATCTATGTACACTCTTACACATCTACGTACACTTTTATACATCTATGTACACTTTTATACATCTGTGTACACTTTTATACATCTATGTACACTTTTATACATCTGTGTACACTTTTATACATCTATGTACACTTTTATACATCATTCTACACTCTTACACATCTATGTACACTTTTATACATCTATGTACACTCTTACACATCTATGTACACTCTTACACATCTACGTACACTTTTATACATCTATGTACACTTTTATACATCTATGTACACTTTTATACATCTATGTACACTTTTATACATCTATGTACACTTTTATACATCTACGTACACTTTTATACATCTTCGTACACTCTTACATGTCTGTGTTTACTGAACTTCATATCCAACAACATGAATGCTCCTCCATTACTGGGAGGGACAAGTTTATGATATAAAATCTCATACATCCACCTTCACTCTTTCTCTCTTACATCTTGTGTCACAGAACTTTCTGTTCACTGGTCCTGTGCCATCACTGAAGGATAACAAAGCTTGCTTAATTAATATAGTCCCCTCTCCCCCATCTCTCAACCCCCACCCAGCCACCCATCCCCTCTCCAAACTCCTCAAATCATATCCACCATCTTAACATTTTTACCTCAGTTCTTATAGTGCTAAGTCCCCCCCCCCCCACTTCCCCTAGATGTTAAAGTCAAAGCATATTTCTGCCAACATATTTATAACAAAGTCTTACCGGCATTCTTGGAGGGAGCTTTCCAACATATGCCACTCACCGGGTCACCCAAATAAACACTCGCCCCAGCTGTCTCCCAATCCACACACAGGGCTGGTACTAGGGGCGATCTGATAATCTTGATCTAACTGATCAAATGCATGCTTCAAAAACTTAATATCTGATTTTATGAATGTGTGCACCCATGAGAATGTAGCGATACTTTACAAATGCAGACTTTATCTGGGTGACCGCTGACCCAGATATCTGCCATTGTTGGTGTACATCATGGCGACTCAGATCAATGGCTGTCAGAAATATGCCATTAATTTCTTTCATATTAAGCAAACTGGTGAACCCTAAACAAACACCGCCTCATGAAAGAAGGATCTTTGTTGAATTTAATAAAGTGTTAAACAAAATTCAATTGTGTTTACATATATTATATATAAAAACTTTAACTTGCCATACTGACAAAGTAAAAATATTGAAAAACTTCTATGATTGTTGAGTCTATTTCAATTTCTCTCTCTCCTTTCTTCAACAATATCACTCTCTCTTGCTGAAAAATATCTCTCTGAAAGAGATTTCTCCAAGATCTTGTTTCCTCTTCCCCAAACACAGCAGGGCTTGAAGGGTCAAGGGAAAGATCTGGGGGAGTGGAAGTACAGAGTAAGACAGAGTGAGAGCAAATCAGTCCCTACCCAAAAAACACTCAGTGTTTTTTTTCACCAATTTGGGACTGGGGGCTGGGGCCCTTTTAATTGGGAAAAATAGCGACAAAACAGGAAAATTGGGAAAATTCATTTTCATTGATAATAATGAAATTTAATGATCTCTATGACTATAATTTATTCAAAATGAAATACAAATTAAAGCACAATGCTTTTTTTTCTATTGTTTATCCAGTATTCATTACCGTAACCGGAACATGCTAGATAAGACGTACGTAAAATTTTGACAACTCGTACAAAGATTTTTTTTTTAATTACAATTGGGAATTTTCGGTCCGAAATTGGGAAAATATTTGGAAATTTCCGATTGGGACTGGGGACGAATTTCGGCCCCAAATCAGGCCCCAAAAAACCACTGACACTGCAATACATTAAGACACACAAGAAGCTTAAAGGTGAAGGAAAATGGGTAAGGGAACTTAGGAAAGTAAACAACAATGTATCCCTTGTGAACCAGCATCTCTCTAGAGAGGTATTGTATCAACGATGTATCCCTTGTGAACCAGCATCTCTCTAGAGAGGTATTGTATCAACGATGTATCCCTTGTGAACCAGCATCTCTCTAGAGAGGTATTGTATCAACGATGTATCCCTTGTGAACCAGCATCTCTCTAGAGAGGTATTGTATCAACGACCAATGAGGGTCAAGAAATTAACAAATTATAAAACGTCACAGAGTACACATATCACACAGGGCATCAGTTAAAGTCCATCAAACAGTGCACCTTATGACCACTGCCCCATAAAACCATTAAGTGACGACAACTATAATTACTGATACAGGACAACATGGACAAAGCCCTGCCTAATTTGTACATGTACCGTATTATTACTGAGTAGTCCATATAAACTCAGCCAGTACATGGGGTTTTACGACTATCCAGCTCCTCATTCCTGTACACCGAGGATTAATATTGCCTCATCTGACATGGTCATAGATCAAGTTACATCATCTTCTAGTCGTGTTTTACACGACTACTCTCAGGCAAGATCAAAACAACACTCGGTGTAAACAGCTTCACTCAACAGAAAGTAGAACTTTGATCAATAATTTCTCAAAGAAATCCGCGTCTATCTCGAGTTTATCTCGAGTCTAGCCGTCAATACTTCATCAATACCACCTTATCAGCACCACACAGAGTTGGCTAATGCTACTGAAACAAACTCTTTTTTCTAGAAATCGGCTAAATAAATGCTACCCAAACAAACTCCTTCCCCTAGAAATCAGCCAATGCTACAGACATATGTAGATACACTGTGGTTGATATAATTTGTCTGAAAGCAATGTTCATGAATAATACCAACTTCAACTTACACCTGTTTATATGTGGAAGAAATAAAATGTGTGAGAAAATTAAAATACATACGGCAATTTCACATATTAACTAATAATTACCCTGTTCTGATCTCAAGATCACGGCTATGTGCAACTCAGTGTGCTAATTGTCAAACATGGAAGTTATTTAAATCCGTACAACTAGATCCAAGAATATCCTGATTAGAATATTTTTGAAACAAATACATCCTTATCCAACACATGAAAAGTGAAGAAAAAAATGATTAGATGATATAAAATATCTATTCAAAATGATTAATGCACATCTATGCCTCTAAGAATATGGTGTACAAATAAAGGTCAATTTTTCAATTCAATGGTTTAGTGATACATTCTCAATTATTTCCCACCATGACGATAAAATAAGAAAAAATTGTAGTTCATCCCAGCAAGAGTTCTCTCTCCTATCAGAGAGTTGTTGTACCGTAATGGAGCTAGCACCACCACTCTATAGTCACCCCTCTTGTCTTACTTTACTACAGTACATGTCTTGGACACTTGATTAATATCGACACATCAAAGAAAGGTGATAATCCCCTTGTAATCCAGTCACTGTATTATTGATGGAGAACCTTGACTTAGTACCAACACCAAGCATTCCTAGTAAGAGAATCAGCAACTTACACATCCCTTAGGTGAAAGTTAAGGTTTACATTCCTTTTCTTTTTTATTCTTTCTCTTCCATTGTCTAATCAGTACACGTCTTCTCAATCAACTTTCTCTACCATCTTCAAGTCTTTTAGTTTTTTACACTTACTTTAATCCCCTCTCGTTCTCTCTCCATCTTTTTCTGGACTCCAACTTATTTCTCTCTCCCTTTCAATATCTTTTTTCTCTAATACCAATGTATGGGTGTTACATTAAGGCCCTAAGCCCCCCCCCCCTTTCCAAAATAAGGCACTATACATTGTTAGATAAATATCCTCTGTAAACATGAGTGTATCCTACCTTGGCTGATTTCTGTTTCATCCACTTGAGACAATTGACTTGTAAAGATGGCTGATCAAGGTTCAAACATTTCGTTACAAAAGACACTTGAGTTCTATTGATTTGCCAGATAATACTTCATTTATTTTCAAAGAGTCAGGTCAATGAAAACTTCCAATACACTGTCAATCCAGCACGGGGAAGTTTTAGTGGTCTGTGCATCTCTCTCTCTCTTTCTCTCTTTACCTTTGAAATTCTCTCTCCTTCCCCTCTCTCTCTTATTTCTCTCTATTTTTCCTCACTTTCATCTCTCTCTCTCTCTCTCTCTCTCTCTCTCTCTCTCTCTCTCTCTCTCTCTGGACTCAGCTTCCGATGCTTTTACACAATATACCAACAAGCCTCACAAAGTCCAATTATAGAGCCATTTTCTTATCTTTGTTAACAGCCTTACATTAAGCAATGAGTACCGTTTTACAAGGCCCCGATTACTCTGGGACCAAACCTGTCATTATCAAATTAGGAAACTGGTGGTTTCAGTCAGTTGGGGGTTAATGCAGGCTTTTGTACAACAACAATGCAAGACGTGCCAATACTGCATAGCTCCATCGTAGCAAAACAACTATGCATGAAAACGCAACATGCAAGTGGAGGCTTTAAATGCCGAGAAATGATCAATAATTCAGAAGGGGGCAGGTATCATAATGGCCATCAGTGACACAGGCTCGGTACAGTAACAACTTCCACAAATCCAGATTATTTATGCAGTGCACAGATTATGAGATATACCCCAAGATCAGAGAGAGAGAGAGAAAGAGAGAGAGAGAGAGAGAGAGAGAGAGAGAGACAGACACAAAGAGACAGAGAGAGACAGAGAGAGACAGACAGAGAGAGACAGAGAGAGACAGAGAGAGACAGACAGACAGATCTCAAATAATGATATCAATAGACATTTATACAATCAACATAATGAAATACGATTACCTTTCTGATATCAAATCAAGCATTCTTTATTGGTATAAATTTACTAAATGATTTTAAATCTACACATGTTTAAGCAGTTTTAGATGTATCAAGATACTCAAGGCCGTCACTAATCATTCTAATGGACTGAGTGAAATTGACATCCCTGGTCCACTGACTTACCGCTACCTACGAGCATAAACAATTTCTCGCCCCACTGACCATGGAAACTATTTAGCTAGATCTTAGGTGTGTACTTTCAAGTGACCTGGGGGGACAAGTCTCTGTAATTGGGGGTAAGGGCCAGATTACTCATGGAACAAAAACTCCGAGAGCCAACATCAATATCGTCACTGCATTGTGTAGCTCAATGAGAGAAGCAATATCGGCCAGCCAAAAACCCGTGTATCGATTCCCATTCCGACATCCTGTGTAATATTTATCATTCCAAAACGCAGAATGTTATCTTTAATTCTTTTTCATCAGCACTGAAACAACACTGCACAGAACAAAGTTATAGCATGAAAACCTCTCATCACTTAATTCAAGAATACACATGGAATATATTTTTTACCATAAACTGTCTACTATTTTCAGTATTTTGGACTTGGACCAAGCTTTCCTCTCAACTAGAATGTAGTAAAGTTTACACTGCAGCCCCCCAGGGACAGGAGCGCAGGAGTTTTAATTACTGTCCCATTACCCACCATAATTAGGCTGCCATAAATATTACATTGTAAACTTGATTACTGCATAAACCACTGAGAATGCTTCATCCTGTTTCTATACCACTGGGTCCCACTGTGGAATTGAAATAAACTCGGTTAATTAATATTTACAACACTTGTTATATTGTCACTCGTATCAACAGAGACGATTTAAAATTCATGTACATATAAAAGATAAAGTCGGATCTATGATTAAGCTATCATGTCGACTGCAGTACATCTTAACTGGCAGCAACATAATATGAAAATATGATCCATTTAAGAAGATTAAGACCAACTTTAAAAATTTGTTGGTTTCACATTGTTGTCTCTCGTTCTTATTATAAAGATACTGAATTAGTTAAGAGTCAGAGCTTTTTCAATGCAATTGTGTGTAAATGTATTTCCTATTTCATCAAAGTGGTTTCAAAATGAAGATTTTGTGAGACTTTGGACAATAATTACTTTCCCACGCCTACTGACCGAGCACTGAGTCAGGAGTTAACAAATAAACAATGTCATAAAAGAAAAAAAACTAACATACTTAAATCTGTACACTTTCGATGTCTACACACTTCAAATGTATCATAATTTGGATAACAGTTTTCAGTCCCAATTAAAATTGAACCAATCAAATGACAGCATTAACAGGAGAGTTTTTTTTAGGGTTCTCGGTTTTCTAGACCGCAAAGTCCAAACTGAGGTACAAATTCCACCAATCAAATGATGTACGACTTAGGTCTTTTATTACTTCACTCCACAAACTCAATGCACATTAGTTGGAATCCATTAGTTTACTCAGATCCCTTTCAAATTTGTATAGTTGTTTGCACAATTCACCTAAATATTTGCAACATACATGTACTTCTTCTTTGAACCAACTGTTGTACATAAAGTTCAAACCATCAGTAATCCTCCTTCTAAAAAAAAACCAGCAGGTGGTATCTCTGTCCGATAATACTACCTTTAAGGCAAATTCCCCCACTCCCATCTCTTGAACCCACCCCACCCCTGACACAGAGACTCTAACCCAACCCAAAAGTTGCAGTCCACCTGCCCCTAACATAATTCCTTCTGTATCCCTACCATTCTGACCCAACCCATCCCTAACAATTTGACCCTCACCTACACTTACCGATGTGAACCCATCTCTAACATTTCTACCTGGTATTCATGGTAGGGGTACAACATCTAATAATGGCACTCCAATTTTGATGACCCCCAATCCCCCCCCCCCCCCCCCAAACAAACACTCCTTCCTATTCTGCCGCTTTTTCTGTTGAGAGTGAATCTAGATGCTACTTCAGTACTTAGTCCTGTACTGTAGCTGTGACTAAGATGAAAACCAAGACCGGAAACCACCGACAGTCTAGAAGAGCTCGAGGAACTCCCCACATCAAAACATGCCCCACTTAAGTCAAGAGGCACCACTTCTACAGACCCTCACCGAAGTAAAGAAGTGAATGGGTACCACTTAGTGAACTGTCAATAAGACCTGGACAAATTCTGAATCAAGTGAATCTTTATCTCACACATCTGCTTGAAATCACTGTTTACATTAACATCTATTAAGTTATCGTAAAAATTCAAAAGACATAGCAGAAAATTTGTGATTTACTTATAGCAAATCTTATTTTGGATTTATATGTCACCAACTATCTCTACTTTTAACTAATAAATTATCTCAGTTTTTGATAAATCCTAAGATTATGAAATGAAGACATTTTTGTTTTGACTGAGAGACACATGCTAAATGGTACATGAATGTCAAACTTTTAACAGAGTTGGCTACTGGCAAATTCTAAAATTGTACCTTAAATCGGCAAAGAGAAGTTCTTAAATGAACACACATCAAACAAATGAGATAACAAGGCATGCACATTTATGATTATGCAATAATGCAACATGCGCAAAATCCAGGTAAATGCAGTTAACACGTTTGTACACTTGTTCCCTGGCCCTAAATGTTGCCATGCTGGTGAATTCAATCCCTGCCCTGCATTATTGATGAAGTTAGCAAATACACATCAACACATAAACAGATGGTTAATGTGTTAAAGACCCAGTCACCTTTTCAGGTCAAACTCACCTGACCCAATAAGTGATTATCTGATTAACTGTAAACTCTCTGTCTGTGTTTACAAATTTTGACCTAAGTCATTGTAAAGAGAAAACACATGTTTTCAGACATGCTAAAACTATAACAGTACAACACATGGACACTTTTGCATCTGAAATGTGGATCTAATGTGTGGATTAAAAAACTATTACGAATATTAAACTTTAGATCTGCTTGGAAAATGGAAAGTAAGGGAGATGAGATGAGTAATATATGGACACACTTCACATTATCAATCCATAAGGACATTCCACACCTGAGTCCCTCCCAATCCATTCCACCCATCAACTATAGCATGGCACCTGTTTTTATAGAGGCTTGATAACATTCAAGTGTGATTCATAGAGTCCATAATCGGGGTCCATAAAATCGCTGCTCGCTTCACATTAACTTATAAAAACGTTCTAAAATATCTACTCCTTAACCATAACAAAAGATTTCTTACAAAATCGTTCTGATCTCTAAATGAAAAAAATATTTTGTATAAAATAAAAATGCAGTGGGCACAATGTGTGAATTCGTCATTGTGCAAAACCGAAAAAGCCTCCAAGTGTAATTCTCGCTTACTTACCGTGTGTAAACTCTGGGTATAAATAATGTGTTCCTTTGTTTAAAACAGTAAAATATCCTCTTGTAATAACGTAATAACGAAGTTTACTGTCACTTTTCACACTATTCCGACATCGGAGACACGCTGTTGAAGCTTGACCTTTGCCTTCAGAATTCAGAAATAAACCCCCTCCGGGGAAAAAAATGTAAAATACGCACTAAAAATAATTGAAAAAATAAATCAAGCCAGATCACATATATGAAATAGAAAAATATTGATTAAAACAATAAACGTATTGCAACAACAAAGATTGAGAAAATATTATTATCTAATTTACGTTATAAATAGGTTTGCACGAAAATCACCGGAACAGCCAATGCGAGCTATTTTACGAATCACAGACGCAAATTCGTAGTTAATAGTACAGTGTTGCTCAAAATCTCATTCACAATTAGTCCCACACTGGCTAATTATATACGCACACGATTTCAGTAGAATTAAAATTACAAAATTGAAATTATATAGGATAACAGAAACTACTTTTATTTTCATTTATTGCATTAATTAATTCTATGGTCACTGTCGGCAAGTTATGTTTAAACATGAAAATAACTGTGTTAGTTCACCTCGTGCAGGCACGTAAACTGTGTGTGTGTGTGTGTGTGTGTGTGTGTGTATGTGGAAGGGGGGGGGGGGGCAGACTCCACCCAAAAAAATCCTGACAAGCAAATAAAAACAAGAGGCCCATGGGCCACATCACTCACCTGAGGAACAATAGGTATAAAAAAAAAAAAAAAAAAAAAAAAAAAACCCGCTTAATGGAGTCCTAATTTAATACAACCCAAACAAAAACTTTTCTTAAGAAATCATATCAAAAATCACAAATTCATGATTTTGTTCTATGATTTAGACATGATCCATTAAATGAATCATACCCAAATCATAGGTGACAAATAAGGAAGTATAATCCTGATGTGGTTTGTTTCTTGGTTTTGAGTCTGCTATGATTTTCTTGTGATTCTGGTATGTGCTATTATCTTAGAAGGCAACAGAGCATGCGTTTGAAATGATTCGTTAATTGCCAGATAAACTGACCACTAAGGATTAAGATTTCTGCATAACAGGAAGTTGAGTTGCAAATTTTGAATGTTCATCTTGGAGCCTAAATGTGATGTACATGTCAAGAAAATTTGTTATTGTTGGGCATCTTGCTCTATCTTGGCATATTTATAAAGTGATTTTATGGAAGTATTTTGGGAAAATATATTCTTATTCACTTGAGGTAAATGATATTTTATAAAGACTAATTTACAATACACTATCAAGTGATGTATTAAGTGAAGCAAGCAACTAATGCATGGATGTACATGTATCATTAGTTCAGACCGGGAGCTACAGACCTGCAGCTAGGTTTTGAAATGCATACGTAATATTTTAATTTGTACAATTCACGTAATAATTGCTAAAAGAGTTTGAAATAACAGTATAATTATCATCTAAATTATGGAAGACTTTGATCCCGCGTTCTAATTCAGATTATATTGGCTTAACGATACAGTTCATGTGACATATGGGCAGCTTTTTAAGTCACTGTTACTTTTAATTTCATTTTTTAATATTTAACCATAAAAATCTTTCATATAACAAATAATAAACTCTATATTTTCTGTTTCTGTAAGAAAAAAGTATAAAAAATAATGTATCTTAATAAATATAAGGATTCAATCACACATATTTGCCAGTTTTACACTGTCAATAGAAATGCACTTTCTGTTTAATTCATAAATATTTATAAAATTATTTAAAATATTACCCCAAAAAATATGTGATTATGTAATACACATTATGAGGAATGTTTTTAAAAGTAAAAGAGATGCACTCCACTCTCCATTAAAACCAATACAATATTAAATATGTCTCACTCTGTACATAAATTCTTTGTCATTGGTGTAACCGAATATGCTTTGTTGGAAAAGAGTTGTCATTCTTGATAAATGACATCATAACTAGTCCTGAGGTGTAGGACATCACATCCTGTAAAAGACTGCAGACGCCATTTATATGTTTCGTGGTTTGTGTTATTAAAATGAGCTTCTGATGGCAAAAAGGTAAGAAATACAATAATGCTTTGTCATTGGTGTTGTAGAAATTTTATCAAAACATTTGTAGATAGAAGTTTAATTACCATACTAAACATTTTCAAGATATTTACTAAACACACTGTGCAGATGACCTCTTCCACTCTCATAGGGTATTTAAGTACATCAGCCCATTTATGTACTTTTTGTCATTGGAGTTACTGTCATTGGTGTAACTGCTACAAAGTAACACCAGTGATGAGTTTAGTTACACCACTGACAGAAAATATACATTTAATTATACATTCTTTTATATTTTGATCTTCATTTCTAATTTACAACTTTTATCAATTTCAATTTTAATATAAAGGTATTTGATTTCATTTTTAAACACAATTTTTCTAATTAAAAACAAATTTAGGTACAATAGTAACGCCAGTGACATGTGCTTGTAACACCAAAGTAACAAAAGTATTATAAAATGACCATTTGTTTGTAAAATAGCATAATGTTTATTCTATTAAGCTGGTAAATAGAAAAGGATAACATCCATATCAATTGAAATATTCAAAGTTTATCATGTTTTTGATGTTTACCCCAAAAAAGAGAATTTCAGGTACAATAGTAATGCCAATGACATGTGCACGTAATACCTATGACAAAAGTATTATGAAATGAATTTTTGTTATGTAAGTTAATAAAATATTTATTTCATAAAACTGGTAAATAGAAAAGGATAATATACATGCCAATTCAAATATTCAAAGTTTATCTATTTTTGCTGTTATCTCATAAACGAAATCTAAAAGTGCATGGTAACGCCAATGACATGTGCATGTAATATGTACCAATTACATTAGCATCAATTTAAAACAAACACATTTGCTTGTATAATATATTGATAATTTTATGAAGCTAGTATAAATTGTAAAAGGATAGTTTCCAAGTCAGTTCAAATAATCACTAATAATAAATAACAATAATATAATGATGTATGATTAAAGATCCATTTAGAGTTGCATGGATATAAGTATGGTGTTGAAAATGAAAAATTAGCAAAAATCATTGAAATATATGCTTAGTAATGATTTGAGTTAGTAGGTGGTGATATCAAATTGAATGATTTTTTTTCAAGCATTCGTTAAGCTCTTATATATGAAAGAAGAATGTTAATTAAAATCTATGAATAATGTATGCTTGCATTTTGTCATTGGGGTAACCATTGCATTTTGTCATTGGGGTAACCAAATGTCATTGGTGTTACTTTGTCTATTTTCGCTCTTGCAAACTCATTTAAAGAGTTAAACTTATTGTGGTTTTTTTCATCTTTGTACTTAAGCAAGGTTAATGTAAGAAAAATTAAGGTTTTTTTTAAAACCTTTTAGATGTTTTAGACTTAAAATTTTAGTTTATAAGTCATTGGCGTTAATATAACTGTCATTGGTGTTACTATCGAGTCATTGGAGTAACCAGTCTTATAAATGTTCTTTCGTCTTAAATTTTATGTATTTTGGGGTTTGTAAATCATGATAATTAATGTATTGAAATTCTGGACGGATTGAATGTTATGAGATTTTGGTTATTTTTTGCCACTTTTATGTTAAAACATATTAAAGCAGGTATGTCTTACACGATTGTCTCATATTCATGTAAAAAGCTGAAAAAAGAAACTTACTATTATAAATAAATGCTGTGAATTTTATTCTTGCTAAGTCACATTATCAAACATTTATTTGTCCTTTAAATTTCATTTCAAAGGTTGTTTATTTTTTCTGTACAGTGTATTGTTTACAGGTAACACCAATGACAATAAAACAGCTATTGTTCATTTTCAAAAGAACATTTTGACCAAACTACATTAGCTACTGTTTGGAAAATATGTTGTTTGAAAAATATAATGTTATATTATTACTATTAGTTCAATAAAGGTGCAGAATAATCTACTATTTTTTATAATTTTCACCTGAACTATTTAGCTGCCTTTTTTTAATATTGACCCATATATGTATACTATTTTTCATATTTGGTAATTGACAATGTATTTCAAATATTAAAAGTATATAATTGTCTGTTGCAAATTATAAATTAAGTGGTCATTTTTTTTCTTTAAGAAATTTTTGTATAATTGTCCTTTAACAGGTCATATAAGGATCATGGTTTTGATACGAGTTGTTAGTTACAACAGATCATACCAGGATCATGGTTTTGCTATGAGTTGTTAATTACAACAGATCATACCAGGATCATGGTTTTGCTATGAGTTGTTAGTTACAACAGATCATACCAGGATCATATGGTTTTGATATGAGTTGTTAGTTACAGCAGATCATACCAGGATCATGGTTTTGATACGAGTTGTTAGCTACAGCAGATCATACCAGCTAGGACCGTGGGTTTGATATGAGTTCTTAGTTACAACAGATACAACAGATCATACCAGGACCATGGTTTTCTTGCAATTTGTTTAGTTTTACAGATCACCCGAGAATCATGATCCATTAACTCATTTGCATGTGAAATTTTCCTATACCGAAATCATCTCAAAACCATGATTTTCACACAAGCCATTGATATGATCCGTAAGCTATTTTTTCTGTTTGGGAAACTATCTGGACAATATACCATAATACAGTAGATCCTGTATAAATAAAATCCATTTTTCCCCTGGATATTCTTATGTTTATAATCATTAGTCCCTTTTCTAACAGGATGATTTTATAGTCATATCACATATTGAGTATTGCAGTTCTCAAAAAAGACCCTTAACGATTGTTTATAAATAAAGCTACATAACAAACTCTGAACCTTCTTGTGAGGCCAAAGAATTGTCTTGGGGCCAAAGTCTTAACAATTATAAAGCATCATCTGGCTGATTAATTTCTGAGAAGAAGATTTTTAAGATTTACTCTATATATTCCTATGCCGTAAAACTTTAACACCCCCCCCCCCCCCCCAATGACGTGGCCCCATCCTACCCCCAGGGATCACAAGTTTCACAACTTTGAATCTACACTACCTGATGATGCTACCATACAAGTTTCAGCTTTCCTTGCTAATTAGTTTCTGAGAAGAAGAAATTAAAAAATTTACTCTATATATTTCTATGTAAAATTTCGCCCCCCCCCATTGTGGCCCAACCCTACCCCCGGGAGTCATGATTTTAACAACTTTAAATTTACAATACCTGAGAATGCTTCCACACAAGTTTCAGCTTTCATGGCGGATTAGTTTTTAAGAAAAAGATTTTTAAAGATTTACTCTATATATTCCCAGGTAAAATTTCGATTCCCCATTGTGGCCCCACCCTACATCTGGGGGTCGTGATTTACACAACTTTGAATTTACACTACCTGAGGATGCTCCCACACAAGTTTCAGCTTTCCTGGCTGATTAGTTTTTGAGAAGAGGATTTTTAAAAATTCACTCTATATATTCCTTTGTAAAACTTCAACCCCCCCAATGGGGCCCCACCCTACCCCCGGGGATCATTATTTTCACAACTTTAAATTTACACTAACTGAGAATGTTCTCACACAAGTTTCAGCTTTCCTGGCTGATTAGTATTTGAGAAAAAGATTTTTAAAGATTTACTCTATAAATTTCTATATAAAACTTCGACCCCCCCATTGTGGCCCACCCTACCTCAAGGGGTCATGATTTTCACAACTTTGAATTTACACTATCTGAGAATGCTTCCACACAAGTTTCAGCTTTCCTGACCGATTAGTTTCTGAAGAGAAGATTTTTAAGATTTACTCTATATATTCCTATGTAAAACCTCGACCCC
Organism: Magallana gigas; assembly: GCF_963853765.1. Classification (NCBI taxonomy): domain Eukaryota; kingdom Metazoa; phylum Mollusca; class Bivalvia; order Ostreida; family Ostreidae; genus Magallana; species Magallana gigas. The sequence goes on along the minus strand of NC_088860.1, from coordinate 48,235,284 downwards.
CCATTGTGGCTCCACCCTACATCTGGGGGTCGTGATTTTCACAACTTTGAATTTACACTACATGAGAATGCTCCCACACAAGTTTTCAGCTTTCCTGGCGGATTAGTTTTTGAGAAGAATATTTTTAAAGATTTACACTATATACTCCTATATAAAAATTCGACCCCCCATTGTGGCCCCACCCTACCCCCAGGGGTCATGATTTTCACAACCTTGAATTTACACTATCTGAGAATGCTTCCACACAAGTTTCAGTTTTCCTAGCGGATAAGTTTTTGAGAAGAAGATTTTTAAAGATTTACTTTATATATTCCTTTGTAAAACTTCGCTCCCACTTGTGGCCCGACCCTACCCTGGAGGTCATGATTTTCACAACTTTTAATCTACACTACCTGAGGATGCTCCCACACAAGTTTCAGCTTTCCTGACTGATTAGTTTCTGAAGAGAAGATTTCTAAAGATTTACTCTATATACTCCTATGTAAAACTTCGACCCCCCATTGTGGCTCCACCCTACATCCAGGGGTCGTGATTTTCACAACTTTGAATCTACACTACCTGAGAATGCTTCCATACAAGTTTCAGCTTTCCTGGCGGATTACTTTTTTAGAAGAAGATTTTTTAAGATTTACACTATATACATGTATTCCTACGTAAAACTTCGTTCCCCCATTGTGGCCCCACCCTACCCACGGGGATCATATTTTCACAACTTTGAATTTACACTACCTGAGGATGCTCCCACACAAGTTTTCAGCTTTCCTGGCTGACTAGTTTCTAAGAAGAAGATTTTTAAAGATTTACTCTATATATTCCTACGTAAAACTTCGTTCCCCCATTGTGGTTCCACCCTGCCCCGGGGGGGGGGGGCTAATGATTTTCACAACTTTGAATTAACACTACCTGAAGATGCTACCACGCAAGTTTCAACTTCCATGGCTGAATGGTTCTTGAGAAGAAGATTTTTGAAATTTTCTCAAATTTGTACATTAATTTCTAATTATCTCCCTATGAAAAAGGGTGCGGCCCTTAATTTTCACAATTTTGAACCCCCTTTGCCTAAAGATGATTTGTGCCAAGTTTGGCTAAAATAGGCCTGGTAGTTCTTGAGAAGATGTTGAAAATACGAAAAGTTTACGGACGGACGGACAGACGAACGGACGGACAGACGGACGGACGAACAGACCGACGACATACAAAAAATGTGATCAGAAAAGCTTACTTGAGCTTTCAGTTCAGGTTGGCTAAAAAGGAAAAAAAAAGGGGGGGCGCTTTCCAAAATCCTCATCCGTAAAAGGGGTTTTAAATATAAAAAAAATATCACAAACGTATAATTCTATATCTACATACAATTGTATATGGAATAGAAATACATATCAGGGGCTGTATATAATGTGTCTGTATCAATACTAACTTTATTTACTTTGAGCGATTGTGTATTTAATAGCTGTTTATTTCTGTACCTGCAAATAAATGTGTACCCTTGCATACAAATGTATGTGCATGATAACTTGGTATGTGTAATATATCAGATATACCTCCCATGGTAACTTACTATGCTTACTTAAAAGCACAGTATTTATGTATTAAATCCATTCTTTGTTATAATCAAATCATGTTTTATTGTTTTAATGCACATGCACCCCCCCCCCCCTTGATTGGTGAATAAACATATTATTTTGTTGTCTCGTGATCGTTGACATTCATTCGGACATTCGACACAGTCACACTGGTATTGTCCGTGATCACTGACACTTGATACATATAAAATTCTTTATATGGTAGATCTTGAGTCAGACTAGAACATAAAATCATGCACCAAACTTTTTACATGTACCAATAAAAATGGGTGTATAACATGGTGACAATCTTAGTCCCAATTGTTTAAATTTTTTATCAGTGATCTCCCGAAATACTTGATGTATGCTGGCAATATAATTTTATAATCTCCATTAACAGATGATTTGCAACAAAAGCTTAATATCTTGCAAAAATACTGCAATGATTGGTGTCTCAATATTAATATATCCAAAACTAAGATAATAGTTTTTAACAAAGCTGACAGACTCTCTAAATCCAAATTTAACTTTGCTGATGTTGAACTTGAATGTGTCTCTGAATCCAAATACTTACAGTACCGATCAGACCCAACCTAACACCAGAGTAAATCCCAACTAAACCCCGGGTTTTCTTTTTGGGTTTACTTTGGGTTTACTCTGAGTTAACGTTTTGAAAATTTGGGTCCACTTAGGGTTTACTTTGGGTTTACTCGCGGTTTACTTTGGGTATACTTGGATATTGCTTTTGAGGTCAATAGCACGCACTGAAGTGTGAAGCAGACCCGTCTTTTATCTTACCATCCTACTGCCTGTAATTTCTGCCCCTTGTATATTCCGAATACACAGTTAGCATCTGTTTTAAGGGGTATACTTCTAACTGGGTTTACTCTCTGTGTCCACTCTGGGTTTACTTTGGGTTTACTCTGGGTTTACTCTGGGTCCACTCTAGTAAATCCGAAGTAAACCCAGAGTAAACCCAGAAAGTAAACCCAGGGTTTAGTTGGGGTTTACTTTCTGTTAGGTTGGGTCTGATTGGTAATGTAGATGCACCATTTTGTTTCCCAGGCTCAAAAGCAGCTTTACCAAAAAGCCTTAAAATCTGTTTTCAAACTAAAAAAAAAATTCATTTCTTTTGAATCCGGACATCAAACCACAATTCACATTTCTGATCATACTATTAAACCTATTTTATTGTACGGAGCGGAAATTTGGGGTTATTTTAATCTATTTGCAAAAAATGAATAAATAAATATCCCTTGTTGTGCAGTTGTCAAAATTTATTCTTATACACTATGTGATAAATTTTATTTTAAGTATTGCAAATCAATAATTGGTGTGCATAAATCTGCAACAAACTTGCTGTTTTATCTTAACTTGGAAGATTTCTCTTACATTTTGATATTATCATTATAATAATTTATAAAGCGCACAATTTTACAAATAAAAATGTATAATCAATGGCGCTGTACACACAAATAAAATTCATAGATTTGTTATACATGCAGAATTTAAAAATGTTGTCTCAGAGAAGAGTTCACAGTTTTTTGTTTTTGTTTTTTGTTTTTTTGTTTTTTGTTTGTTTGTTGTTTTTTTGGTTTTTTCTTAACTACACATAATTATTGAAAAGCACACGTATAATAAAATGCCTTTAGCTGGCGCTTAAAAGTAGTAAAATCACTAATGGTTCTCATGTCTCATGCAATTCATTCCAAACGGTCGGTCCTGATATTGCGAATGACCTGGCAGCAATGGTTTTGCGTTTAACGACAGGAATATTTAGTGTTTTAGCGACACTACTTATTGAACGAATGCTATATAGTGATTCTCGTATACTTAGCATTTCTCTGAGGTATATTGGGCTTTCACTATCGTTGAGGCACTTAAAAACAACCCACGCGATTTTAAATATCTATGTAAATTTACTGGTACATACTTGAGAATCATAGTCAATCCTTTCCACTTTTATATGTTCGAACAAAATATTCCCTAGCTCCTAGTATGGATCAATTCAAATTTTGACTAACAGCATTGATGGCATTAAGAATTTATTGTCAGTAACGATACAAAAATTCAAAAGGACACTTAGAGACTGTCTATTTAAATACTGTATTAAAGAATGGAATTCTCAACTCACTGTACATGCTGACAAAAGACTAAGTTGCTAGAGCCACTTTCAGGAAAATTTGTCCAAGAGAACTACCTTAGATTATTTAAAAATGTTGAGCAGAGGAGAAGTTTAACTCGTTTTAGCATTTCCGCTCATAGACTTAATATTGAAAGAGGAGGATATCAAGGCTTTCCTCATCTTCGCTAGCCAAGTGACTAGGGGAGATGAGAAAAACGAATCGGACACTTGGCTAGCGAAGATGGGCTTTCCTATACAAGAAAAGATACTGTAATAGATGTAATGTCTAATCAGTGGATGAAAGAAACATTTTTCATTCTCATGTACCTCAAGAAAGGTACTGAACCTATCTAAATAAGATGGAACATAATTAATCCATATAAATGATGACCGTCTTACTAAACATTCGTCTTGTGGAGTTATCGTTACAACAGCACATGGTGCTCACAAGTAAAAGAAATTCTTTATAAATTAGATTTGTGTTCCAATTTTGATTGTATCCGTATCTATGACACAAACGAATTTCAATCTAAACTTTTTAATTTTTATAAAGGAGAATGGAAATTAAAAACAGAGTGTGGTTTAGTATATAGAGAAATGATATCAAAGTTATTTTTTCTCCAAGAATTGGCTTAACGTGGCATATATCGGTTGATAAAAATATGTTTTAACGAATTTAAAATGCCTATATATATATATATATATATATATATATATATATATATATATATATATATATATATATATATATATATATATATATATATATATATATATATATAGTAATGCTTTGTCAATAAAATCTTATTTTTAAAATCCCTCGACGCCTCGAATGAATGAGCTAATCATACTTTCTTCATTTTTCAGATCATTATTAAGCTTGGTTTAAAATACCGGGATTGACGACGCGAAGGACCTATTTTATTTTACCATATCAAGTTCATTATTTCACAATTTCTAAACTAATAAACGTTTCATATTAAATATTAATTTTGTAAAGAGACACAAAACAGAGGAAAGTTGTAACTTTGCACCTACGGATGAATGAAAATAAAACGAAGCACAATTGAGCATGTCAAGCATTGCAATATTTGATCTTTATTATTTATATTTATGTTGTATAAATTTTCATTTGTATGTGAATATTTTTCTAGCTATTTTTATTCCATAACTTTCATTTGAATTCTATAATTTTTCATTTGTATTGTATAATTTTCATTTGTATTCTATAATTTTCTATTTGTATTGTATAACTTTCCATTCACATTGTATAAATTTCATTTATATTGTAGAATATTTCATTTGTATTGTATAATTAATTTTCCATTTGTATTGGATAATTTTCCATTTGCCTTGTATAAATTTTATTTGCAATGTATAATTTTTCATTTGTATTGTAAACTAATTCATTAACGTTGCATTTTTTTTCATTTGTATTGTATCTTAAGGATTGTTAATTTTGGTTTGTCACCAATTAAGGATTTCATTGGTTTAATATTATCCCTTATTAACTTTAGTAATGCTAAGCTGTCTATAATCTGACTTAGCCTTTATGATAGGTTAATCAGATACTGAGATATTTTTCAAGAGGTCATTCATTGGTCGTAGTTATTTTTTTCGAAAGAAATTGGTATTGTTAATTCAATCATCATCAAAAACTCACCATCGGTCTCGCTTTTCTGACCTCCGGGGGGTAAAACTTACAAACTGTTAGGTATTTACAAATTCTCCATGAAATCAACTTAATCATTTCATTAAAATTGACAATTATTTATGGTAAACAAATAAATGCATCGCAACGTGTTACAAGGTTCCACCTTCTATACTTTTACGCATGCGTTTTTATTATAAACAAAACACATGCAGGGCTCACGAAGATTCTCCTGGACAGGTTTGTTGATAGAAATATACCTTCTCCATTTGATCCAGGTAATAATTATTTTTAGTTTTTAAGATAATTAGAATTATTAATTTTTGAGTATGTATTTGCGTTTTCTTTCAAAATTTTTTCACAGGAGTTGCCACAAACTAAATTCCTTTTGTAGGTGGGGCCTCATTGTGAGGTTATTTGACATATTTATGTCTGTTCGTGTTAAAATAAACTGAAATTGGTAAACCATTTACAATTTATCGAGGATATGACGAAAATTACCATGATTACATGCATATAATTTACTTGCATATAGATTTTGATAATGGTTATTTGAAATAGTATATGCATGGGTGTGATTTGGTGTGTTTGAGTGTGGTTTTTATGGGTGTAATTGTGTGATTTATTGTATTTAAAAAAAAATTGTAAAAAGAAAAAAAACACACCAAAAACCGAGGGCTGATCTCGAGGAAAATAAAATCCAGTATGTGTTTATTATAATGATTGAAAATGCAGGCAACAACATTGTCTTTACTTGTAAGGCTCATTATATAAATTGTATTTTAAAAAAACTTGGATTTAATTCTACAAGTGGCAATCCGACTTAAAACCAATAGCTCGCTTTCTAAGGAGAAAATTCTTCAAAATCAGACTTGTCATATGTCAGTTTGAAATATTTTCAATATCCCCAACAACCAAAATGAAATTGAATTACCTTACTTATGCCGGATACCTATTCGTCATAAAAATCCTTACAAACAAATAAAAGATACATGACGAGTTCCAGTTAATGTTCTACCAAACCTCTTTCTTTACGCCTCACTTATTTAAATATTAACAACAGTAAAGGAGAGACTTTAGGAGTACTGTGCCACAGTATATATTCGGTGAGAAACGGTGTAAATGTGATGTGATCTTAAACATTTTTTTTAAAAATTAAAATTACAAAATCAATCTTTAATCAATGGCACCACTAACTGCAGTCTCCAGGTGGAAGACAATGGGTTCAATGGACTAAGGAGTGGACAATGTATAATCCCCTTGTCTGGAAAAGATTGTTGATTGTACGTTATATTTTGTGTGAAACTATAGTTTCAACTATATTTAATATAGTATTGCTGTTGAAAATTGTAATAAATTGAGAAAAAAAACCAGATAAAGTAACGACATTTCTACACTTTTTAAACAACTGTCAAACTGTAAATTTTGAATGTATTTGGTGGCAGTAAATACAAAATTTACACGATGAATTAAAGTCCAAGCTTTTTGGCATCATTGATAGCTGCATTTTTAAAGGGGCTTGGTCACGATTTTGGTCAAAAATTATTTTTTTGATTTTAATGTATATAATGCTTCAGTAAGGCATTTTTAATTGGCAACCAAAATTTGAGTGTCATTTGTTGAGTTATAAGCGAGTTTCAGAGCTTACAATTCCTCGCTATGTAAACAAAGCTTTTGTTTATATTTTGAATGTTGAAGTGAAAATTCCAGTTTTAGACCTAAAATGAATGTTTATGGTTAGGAACTGTTTATTTATGCTTAAAAAGAAAAAGAATAATAGACAAATCATCTTGAAAAAGATTTTTTACTGGTATATTGAACCTATGTAAACAAAAACAGGGCACGAGCCTTGTTTACATGACGATGAATTGTGAGCCCTGTTTCTTGCTTATAACTCTTCGACGGGCACCCAAATTTCATTTGATCATTAGAAATGCATTCATAAAGTATTGTAAATTATAAAAACAGAAAAATTAAATTTGACCAAAATCGTGACCATGCCCCTTTAATATAAAAAAAATCTCGTAAATTTTCTTTCTGACATTTAAAAATCTAATTTGTTAAAAACCATTTGAATTACTTACACAAGTACTCTAAAGATGATATAATGATTAATCACCAAATTGATTGTGTACAGATTTTTCGATTAAGATAAAGAGCACCGATGTGACCGGTCAGCAGAGGATGCTCACTCAATTTGGTAAATAATAAATCAAAACCGTAGACAATTTGATGAATAATCATAGCCCAACAATAAGTATGAAAAGCTTTCGACGTATATTGATCGACAGGTTTAGTCAGTATGCCGATGTCCGAGGTAATGTGTGATAATTATTAATTATCTATATGCATGTTAATTATATGAGTTATCGCTCTTACATAAACAATTACTTCATCCATGTAATTTCTAGATGTACATATGCAACATTACTAAATCACATACCGGTATTTATACATTTTGAGATATATCATATGTATGCATTTATAGATATATTTACGTAACAAAATGTTTTAATACCTGATTGTGGATCAGGTTCCACTTTTTAATAATTCAATTTAACAAATGCTGTAAATTAAGTCAGGATCCTGTTTAACATTGATATGTGCGTATAGAACACTATTTTTGATAAATACCAACAAAAAATAATTTCATCATCTACTTTCACACTTTGCATTCTCACTGAATAGCGTTCATGTAAAAACTATAGACAATCAAAAATATTACACTATTTAAAAAGAGTTTAACTGTGAATTAAAAAGTAAAACAACTTACAGTATGAAGTCATTCAGAAGTTGAGTTGTAAAATTATGCAACACTAGAGTTTATTCCCCGTAGTGATTTGGCGGGAAATTTTTTAAGAAACCACATACTCGTACCTATCACATGGAAATACAGAAAATATACTTTACCAAGTATCATTTTTTGGTCAATTGTACATCTGGTGCCATAAAAGTAACAATATAGAATTCTTTGCATGCTGGGCAAAGAGCACAATAAAACACTTTCCAATTTACAGTTTATTGACGAATTAGCACGAGTTTTTATCTCGATTTTAGTAGATCTTTATTTCCTTCTTGTACCGCAGTTTCGATTTATGAATGGAATTTGTCCTGCATTGTAAATCGGTCTTAGTTAACAAGTGTTTAAGATTCGACGTCGTCGGCAACTGATAATGTCCCAAAATTATAGTAATTTCTTAGAATGTATGACTGCTCAAAATGGAAAACAATCTTTTTGCATCTGTTGAATATTTTTCCTTGGATTGTGGATCACAACAAAAGCAAGTTTACTGTCGCTATTAGTATTACTTTTAGATGAACGTCGGATCGGGGATTACGTACTATATGTTATGGAATTTGTGATGCTCTTTTTATTCCAGCGTTGATTAAATTTATGGAATATTTCTGTTGTTGAAGAAATATTTTCAATTCTCTTAGAACATGTGCAATTTTTTTCTGTGATAATTGGACAGATTTCCCGTGCTTAAGTAAACGGAATATTGCGTTTTTCTGTGGAAAGGGTGGCGCGATAGAAATCCAGATAGTGGGGCATGTCCGTGGGATTACAGTATTTATCCGTAGTTATATATGTCATCCATTTTTCATGATAGTATGACTAAGATGGAAATTCCTTGCGACAATTTTTCCATTGAAAATTGTATTGATTTATTCAAGGTATTGAACAATGAATGGAATATCCATAGGTACAAGCCAAATTCACAAAAATGTGCTTATCATTGTTTCACAGTCGATGATTTAGGTTTGACAGTTGTAAAGTATAGTTTACGGAAAGAAAACTATAGTTAACGAATTTAATCTATATTTCACATCTATAAACCTTAGCTAACCAATGTATACTTTAGTTTACAGATGTGAATTTATATTTATCAGCAAATTCTATTGTTTACGTTATTTGTAGACAGATAAACCATATTATCATTCGTAAACTATAGTTTACAACTGTTAAATAATTATAGTTTTACAGATGAAAACTACAATGAATGAATTGTAAACTATAGTTTGTAGATCGTAGTTTTTAAACCTAACTTTTTAACTGTAAAACTGTATTTTTGTACCATACTAGCTAAATCCTCTTCACCTTCAGTCCAAAAAAAGAAACAATTGTCAAGATGCCGATTCCAGGTAGTTCCTAATTAGATGTACTAAGTCATCAAATACTCCTGACATTCTTTCAAAAGGGGTATTTTCTGAAATTCTCATCACTAAGGTAGCATATGTCGGCTCAACTTTCGTCGTCATAGCTGTTCCTTTTGTTTATATACATATATACACATATACACACACACATGCAATGTCTGTTTACACATATTTAATTTCGATCCATGATATATGTTATTTTGATAGATACATGTATACATCTAAAAAATCGATGTCATGGAAGGACGTTTTGCATATTTATTCATATGCATACACATACAGGCTTGTTTACAACTGATATCCAATTTTCTTCACTTTACCTGTATACTCAGCCACAAAGAGATTGTCTCTGGTGTCTACACATAACCCCCATGGACGCTGTAATCGACAATTGTCAATGTAGCGGAGGAACTGTCCGTCCTGATCCAGGATGTGGATACAGTGGTTGCTATATTCTGCTGTCAGGATCCGACCCTGGCTGTCTGTAGTGATGCCGTATGGTATAAATAATCCTTTGGTAGTGGACGGAGGACCAGTGTAGGTAAACCGGAGTTTGCCGGCCTGATTGACCACCACTACCGCGCGGGCTGATGGGTCTGATACACAGATATCTAGGTTTGTGTTCTCACTAATGTATTTGATGCCATTGGATAAAAAAAGAGGTTGTCCTTTGTCATCATACTGTATACTTTGTTTTTCTGTGGAGCCAGAGTAACGGACAACTTTTGTTTGTTTATCATCATCACTGTCCATAACAACCAGGAGGTCATCTATGGAGGTACGACAGACACCCCAAGGTTTCCAGCCCTGTAGCCTGATCACTGTCTGAATCTGTGTATTCTTAACTATGTTCACAGTTCTATCAATGTTATCAGTAAAAACTAGATCCCCACTCCTTGTCACTGTTATGTCCCATGGCACGTTCCCTGACGTAGTTTTCATTGACTTCACTAGTTCTCCCTCCAGGTTGTACAGTCTCATCATGTTGTCATGAAAACTACATGTCCAGATGTTGTCATCACCCACACAGGACACATTTAATAACAAATGACTTGATACTCCATACCTAGTATTTATTTCGGTGATGATCCGTGGTACATCAACGAGCGGTCTGTTTGAAGGAGAAGACTCCACATCTGAAGAAGCTATTGTGTAACCATTTTCTTCTGTTTTGATAGAAGACGCTGACAGAGAACCAAACTGTTGATAAAGCCGTTCTTTGTTGATATTCGGAGGGTTAAAACATGTTAAGGAAACTGTGAGTTTAGGGGGCAATTTTCTGAATTCAGAATTCCTAGATTTGTACGCAGAGATAATACTGACATCATTGGAGTCCAGTAACTTCTTCAGATCAGCAATGCTCTGTGTGATTGCAGAAATGGTGCAAGTGATTTTTTCTTCCTGTTCATTTAAAACAGCCAGATGGTTGGAGTCCACTTCCTCAAGAATTGTTTTACACTGGCAGGTTTCTGGAGTTGGCATGGTACCAAATGCAGTTAGAAGAAGAAACAATGACAAACTAGACTGGATTTCTAACCAGAGCCGCCTGAATCTTTACTCATGTGTTTCACCAGTTATGGTTTATAGCACCAGCCAAATGTTGATGTTGAACATTTTTGAGATTAAGAAAATGCATTTTATGAATTATGAAGCAAACATTATATGTACGCAATTCATATCAATTGCGGAAACGCAAAAATACGATAGTAGGCTAACCAAAGGCAAATAAAAGTCGTTAAGAGGAAATTGTTATAGAAATATCAGATATACAGTTAGATTTTAACATTAGGTTGTTTTGTTTTTAACTTATACACTTAGTAAAATGAGAAAAAGATAAACATGCAAATTACCTGTTGTAGGCCCAAATTAAAACATTTTGGAGCAAATCAAATTATAAATCTTTTTGTAAAGTCTTAACTGCCTCGTAAATGCCGTACATTTTCTCACAGGGTAGTACAGATAATTAGGAACTTGATATGTAATGACAATGCAAAGAAAGAGCTGGCACTAGGGACTATCTAGATTGGCATATTATAAAACCTGATCTGGTTTGGTCTTACTGTACTGGGGACCTCAAGAAAAGATAATACTTAGGACCTAATGTATATTATAAGTGCTAGGTAACGATATATCACAGTCGAATTTTCAAACCGACTTTTTCAATTATTTAATTGTAGATTGAAAAACAATTGTGAATACATCCTTTGATTCTGCATTGGTCAGAAATCACTCTTTTCGTGTATAGTATATATATTAATGATCTTTCAATTAAACATACAAAACTCAAAAATTGAGAACAACGTTTTTAATGAAAACATAGATTGTATTAAGACCAGTGTTAGGGTCAAACTAGATTGAGGACAAGGTTAAGCCAGAACAATTAGCCGCCAAACCATATTTTACTGTATGCCATCTGATATTTCAAATTTTAAATAGATTTGATTTAAATATGTGCGCCAGTTAGAATTCAACAACACCCCTACGAACACTGATTGCATCTATCTGACAATTATGTCACATATAGGCCAATGTTATGGTGAATCATGACGAGATTTTAAAATGTTGTATTCATTCCCTATATACCCGTAGAACACTAATTAGTCATAATCGATAGATATGCAATTCTTTGTCAAATTCATCGGAAATGAGCATGCATAACTGCACACACGTCTGAGAATTGTTAAAGCTTTAACGTTGTTGTGTTGAGGTGGTATGTAAGGGTATTAATGCTAAATAACAAAGGAGTGTAACTTAATTATTAGCTGTTGATTAGGCACCATTCGATAGATTCAATGTATTACATATAAAAAATTATTGCTAGCACCAATCTACAGCCAAAAACAGAATAATGTGGAATCATTTTAACTATTATTTAATTTTTGTTGTTTGTTGTTTTTTTTTTGCTAATTTGTGGTAATGTTATTTTGTGGACGTGTCACTTTTCATTTTCAAGAAAGAAAACTTTTTTTTCCATCGAGGTTGTGATTCGTTAGGAGGGTTACCCTCGAATACCAGGACAAGTGATTTTAACAAAGTCTAGTCATTGCACATTACATTTCATTCATCATAAAAAAAGAAATATCACAAATGCAAACAAAAAGACATGCATATATCGATTCTCGGTTCGTTCTGTGTTCATCCACCTAAAAGGTTTATAAACAATTTAGATGACAGATATTTAAACATTTCAAAACAAAAGAGACTTTAAATGATACCGGTGTTTTGTCTTTCCTTTAAAACACAGTAAAAATTAATACAATTTTTGGTAACGGTACTAACCTTGTACTCTTAAATTTTCAGTATAGCTCGGTGTACTTCCTGTATCCACCCTCTCTCTCTCTCTAACGGCTTTGTGATTTGTTACAAGTTCATGTCATAAATTTAACAAGGTTTTATGTAAAACTTACTTCTTTTTTTTTACCTTACTACAATGTACTTAAAACCCTAACTTTCTTTCATTTACCAAAAGGATTAAAAATATTTTAAGTTGCTTACCGAATATTCTGTGAAAGAAAAACAAACAAAAAATGTTGATTCTGTGCCAAAAGGGATTAATTGTAGAGGCCCGTTATATGCTAATGTTGGACGTAAAACATTACCTCTTTCGTTCTTAGAATGATCAGGTAACCCTGTAGACATAACTTTTGGATAATATCTTTTAAATTCATTACAATAAATCCAACCAACAGATTCAAGTCGATATACAGTGGTATCGCGTTATGTTTTATTTTTAGGTTGTATAGATTATGATGTAAATAATAACCTCGACGGAATAACATGTAACGTAGAAGTTAAATGCTTCGTTTACACTGTATTTAATCAATAATGATTCGTCCTCTATATGGCTAAAAAGAAGAAGAAAAAACACCTTAAAAATTTACAGAAATCAAAACAAATTAAAACTGTACGGTGACAATTTTGGCAAAAATTCATGTTTTCGTGTTATGTTTACAACGATTCAGTTAGTAATTTCTTATTCTACTCAATCAAAAGCGTGTGTTGGTGGTCAGATTATAAACAAGATACTATGCGCACAATTTTTTGTTTTGTAATCAACGCTCTGGTCATAGTTTTGTTTAAATTTTGAATGTTGCAAATAGATCAAGGTTTAGACTTATAACAATTGTAAAAAACATTAGAAATTATTTCTCAATGTTAGAAACGAATTATAAAAGAATTAGCTTGAAAAAGAACCTTTACCTGTAGGCTTTGTGGTCTCTGAATCTTGCTTATTACTCTACAACTGAACCTCTAATTTAGTTGATCATTAGAAATACATTACTAAAGCATTATATGCAATAAAAATAGAGAAATAAAATTTAATAAAAAATGTGTCCTTTAAATGTTATTACTATATGCTTCATTTAAGCATTGATTTAATGAAAAATATAGTCTCATCACTGCAGCGATGTGTACATACGCATTTTCATAACGCGCTTATCTTTAATTAAGGATTACGTTTACTCAGAAGCGAAAAAATCCACAAATAGGAGCAAAAAACTACTTATGCGCATTTTAACCCCACTATTGTGTTGCTATTTTTCAATTTCAAATAACAAGGTCAATGACCTTCTTTTTATGCTAGTGACCTCGGAATGTTTATTGAAAAATGTGTCAAAATTGTCCACCCTCTCCAAGGTTTTCTTGATTTTGTAATTATTAGAAATAATAAAACAGTTTGTAGGTTGGTAAATGATAAAATACGAATAGTATTACTAATTTTATAATTGAATGAACCATTTTAAGCTCATATTTCAAGTTTAATTTAGTCCAAATTTCCTCTATCAATTTTAAAAATTGTACCCATTTTTGATCAAGTTTTACAAAAAAAAGACTAATAGGAGCTCCAAACCATTGATTGCTTAAAACTGTTTTCATCGTCTGTATTCTGTTGACATTAAATAACATTATATAAGGTTATTGATCAAAATTTCGAGATAGTTTATCTTATATTGATTTTATGTATTTTAAAGATTTTTCCAATCGCGTGCCAGCCATAATATAAAATTATACACAAGTTAATACAATCATAAAATGTGTAAAATACTATAAAAAAAAACCACATAGAAACTTAACTTTTGTAATTACATTGCAACAGAAAGTTTTTAAGAGAAAATAAGAAAATGAAAAAAAAATTAGCCCGAATTTCTTCTGTTTCAATATTAATTCACTCTTGTCATAGCACATCTTCTTCAAATAAACAAAACATGGATATCAATATCGATACTTGTTAATAACATTGTTATTATGTCTTTTTAAAACAACTTTTGAGCTCAGGTAATGAACTTTGTGAAAATATTTTTTGAAATCTCAAACGCTGAGTAAACGTAATCCTTAATTAAAGAGCCATTGTAACAGCCTCAAGCGTAAACTTAATATTTGTTTGTTACGTTGCATTTTACAGCTTTCAACGTTTGCGACTTAAAAATGAAACCTAACAATTATACATTGGATTATCCTGTTTGTGTTATGGTGCTATATATGCAATACCTTTACACACTTTACATTAAAAAATAATATGTGAAGTTTAAATATAACGAAATACAGAAAGGAAATAAAACAATGTGTTATAATAATGATAGTCAGGGATGCTGAATAGTATTGCTAGTAATACAACGGTCAATTGTATAAGATTGTTTTTCCATGCGCACAATTCACATTAAAAAGAGTTTTTGATTCAGATGTTTAAACCAATTACACACAAAGCAGATAATGTTTTGATGTACATCTATACATTAGCAAATAAGCAGATTTATTAGATTTGTCATAACGAACTTATTCCTATTGATGTTGATATTCCTATCTACAAATCAGTGAAAATCATTTCAAAGAGTTTATGGATATTCATTTATGTTTGATGTTTTCGTTTTAATGTAACATTAACAAAAAAAAAATTGATAACATTAACAAAAACAATTATGATAACTATGATTGACTTTTTGTTACATGTTGATTTTTTTTTTTTTTGCAACTGACACTTCTTATTTCTTAAAGAAGTGAAGTTTATCTATTTAACATTTTAAGGGATTGTACAATGTACAGTGACGAAATTTATATTCAACGAATGTTCCCATGTGCATGATATTTGGATGTTCTGCGTTCGCAGTGAGAAATGCATGTAGTAAAATAGTAAATTATACCTGGTGCAGTCATAGTAGTATCGTGATGTGTCAAAACATCATAGATTTGATCAACATCCAAATTCAGTTCACAATATTTAAGAAAAAAGACATCCAATAATAAGTTAATCCTCGATAAAGAAAAATGCAATACCTTCCTTTGCGATATCTTAATAAGACATCCAATAATAAGTTAATCCTCGATAAAGAAAAATGCAATACCTTCCTTTGCGATATCTTAATATTCTTAAGTTCATCATTTTAAAATACACAATTTTTATTTTGAGAATAAATTCAATAAATATTTCTCATTGCAAGTTATAATTCACATAATACGCGAAGACTATCCGTCCTGTCACAGAGGGACATATATTCTGGTATTGTTGCCCAAGAAAACGTGCAATATATGCTATATAACATTTTAAAAAATTAAAGTGGTAAACGAACTTAATTTTGAATATATGTTCATATTTTACAGATCAATGTAAATCTACAATCATTAATTCAGAAGACTGGTTTTCTATGTTACATTCATTAAAACATTGTTAAAAAGACTACACGTACCTTTTCCAAAAGTTATTATCTTTAAAGTACTGTAACCCTTTTACAAGCTAAAGTTGTGCATAATTAGCCATCTTTACTACCTTGAATGACTGCGTCAGATAAGTTTTACTTTGTGATTAATTCAGTTAAAAATAATTTATAAGGCGTTATATAACGATGGAACAGGTGACCCTTTATTAGCAATTTTTGTCAAACACCAATAAAACTTATATGAATGTCAGAGAAATGCTTTGCAATGCTGCATGTATTTTCGTTTTTAATAAAATTCTGGTTTTTTTTATAAAGAGCGATTAAAAACAAAATGTTTTCATTTTATTCTTTATCGCTCTTCATAAAAATATAAAAAATTTTGTTTTTTATATGTAAGTATGTTCAATAAGAAATGACAATAACAAACTGTCAACCGTTTAAAAACATAAATTGACCGGAAAACATTTTAATCAATGAGCATTGATGAAGTTTTCCATTAGATTTTTCCTTTGATAATAATAATGATAACTAGATTCGATCTCGTTGCGAGCAACGAGTGGGTCTTCCGTCTGATTTTTGAATAGATTAGATTAAACTTATCAATTCAAAGATAAAATCGTAGATCTAAGCGAAAAATAGAGAAAACAAATTTGCGACTCGGACTCGGACTCTCGCTTCAGGACTTTGACGCTTAATTTCTCGAGAATGCCTCGATCGATTTTAAAACAAAATACTTATTCTGAATCAGTAAGAGGGTCACTATTAGGTGTAAACATTTCAAAGAAAAATATCAAAAAATAAAAAAGTCGAAAAATTCAATTTTTTAAAATTTCCTTCCGGTGACGACCGGAAGTGACGGCGGACATTCATTTGACCGAGGTGCACCAGGAAATCGATAGATCTATAATATCTGAAAATTTCAGCCTTTTATCTTTACTCGTTTTTGAGAATCCTGAGAGACAAAATTGACTTTTTAAAATCGTAAACGGACGATAACTTCTGACCGGAAGTGTATTTTCAAAAGTTAAATAAAATGTATCAGCTTTAGATAAAAACACGTTAATATTAAAAATTTGAGCGAAATCGACTTAGCCATCTCCGAGAAATCGTCTGCACAAAATCGGTAAGAAAAAAAAAGAATAATAAGAAAAGTGAAAAAGAAACAATAGAACTAGACACGATCTCGTTGCGAGCAACGAGGAGGTCTTCCGTGCAATTTTTTGAAGGTTATATGACCTTGACTTTGATATTTGACCCTTTATCTCCTTATCGGGGCAACAAAAAAAAATTGATGGTTGAATTTTGTTAGGAACATCATTCTCAGCATTTTATTCTATATTGATTTTCAAAATGATGCTTTTTAAAATATTTGTTCTGTTTGAGGTATGTTATCAAAGATTTGTACTTCTGGCCCCTTATAACCCATTAAAAACCCCTAAATACGGAACACATGATAAAATAATCATAATATATTGTTAAATAAATGTGAGATGAACATTATTGCTTCCTAAACATATAACAAAATATTTTTCAGTTAAGTGCTATGGAAGAAAGACTTTAGAGCCCTTTTGGTCCCTAAATTGAAGGGCCAGCCCCTTTTTCTTGGCGTCATACGAAAGTTCTTTTGATATTAAACATATTTTGTTCAACAAGTGTTTAGAAATTCTTTGCCGTTTTTGAGCTATTTGGGATATGACGTTTTAGGGGCCGACCCCTAATCTCCTTTATAGGGCCAGATAACGATTCTATTACGATTGAATATTGTTTAAAACATCATTCTAAGCATCTTTTATTCTATATTGCTTTTCAAAATATTTGTCCTTTTTGAGATATATTCGATCGAAGTTTTGGACTTTTGGCCCCCTGAAACCGCTAATTAGGTAATGCATAATAAACATTTTTAATGTATAGTTTTATTAGTGAAAGATGAACATTTTTGCTTCTTAAACACATTACAAAACATTTCTCAGTAAAGTGCTATAGAAGAAAGACTTTAGAGCCCTTTTGGTCCCTAAATTGAAGGGCCAGCCCCTTTTTTTGGCATCATATGAAAGTTCTTTTGATATTAAACATATTTTGTTCAACAAGTGTTTAGAAATTCTTTGCCGTTTTAGAGCTATCTGGGATAGGACATTTTAGGGGCCGACCCCTAATCTCCTTATTGGGGCCAGATAACGAAAATTTTATGATTGAATATTGTTTAAAACATCATTCTAAACATCTTTTATTCTATATTGCTTTTCAAAATATTTGTCCTTTTTGAGATATATTCGATCGAAGTTTTGGACTTTTGGCCCCTTAAAACCCCTAATTACGTAACGCATAATAAAAAATTTATAATGTATAGTTTAATTAGTAAAAGATGAACATTTTTGCTTCTTAAACATATAACAAAATATTTCTCAGTAAAGTGCTATAGAAGAAAGACTTTAGACCACTTTTGGCCCCTAAATTGAAGGGCCAGCCCCTTTTTCTTGGCATCAAACGGAAGATCCTGTAAATATAAATTTTATTTGCTCTAAATATTATGGTAAAATATTTTAAGGAAAGGAGATAAAGAACGAAAATCATTAAAAATTACGTTGTTTTTTTAAACTCGATTTTCGGGTCCAGGCGAGCTTCAACGCCTTTGAAGCCAGACAACCACAAATGCCTTTAAACACATCTACAATCTTTTGTGTACAATCCCTGAAAATTTAAATTCAATATCTTTTTTCGTTTAGGAGGAGATAGCAGGACAAAATGACCCTCTAAAAATCACTAAAACGTCAATATCTCCCGAACGGAAATGACGTCATTAAAATAAAAAAATATATATAAGGTTTTTATCAACATCTACAAGATCTGCAATTTTCACGAAAATCTGTCAAGTCGTTTTCAAAAAATCGCTTGTACAAAAAAGCGTAAGAAAAAAAAAAAATAAAAGGGAAAAAGAAACAAAGCAATAACAATAAGGTCTTCCGTTGGAAACGGAAGACCTTAATAATAGAAGGGTCTTCCGCTGAAGACAGAAGACCCTAATAATAGCCTTTATTTATCCAGGATTACACGATTAGTTGTAGCTAGTTTTCATCGTGGTCCTGCATTAAACATATTTACAATCATACACATTATAATGATACAATTAGTATCTAAATATAAACAGACACATATAGATACATTTTTGTATAAGACATACATATGAACAGATTATTTATGTCTTATATTGGATTTTTTTCAGTCTACCTGTGAAATACTCAGTCACAAAGAGGTTGTCTCTTGTGTCCACACATAAACCCCGTGGACACCGTAAATCACAGTTGTCAATGTAGCGGAGGAACTGTCCGTCCTGATCCAGGATGTGGATGCAACGGTTGTTGATATCTGATGTAAGGATCCGTCCCAGGCTGTCTGTAGCAATTCCGACAAGTCTAAGTGATTCCTTGGTAGGCGTGGAAGGACCAGTGTAGGTAAACCGGAGTTTCCCGGCCCGATTGACCACCACTACTGCACGCAATCCGTTGTCTGATACACAGATATCTAGGTTTGTGTTCTCACAGATGTATTTATAGTAACTACCAGATGAATAGAGAGGTTGTCCTTTGTCGTCATACTGAATACTTTTTTTTTCTGTGGAGCCAGAGTAACACACAACCTTTGTTTGTTTATCATCGTCACTGTACATGAAAACGAGTAGGTCCCAAGAGGAGGAACTGCAAACACCACGAGGTTTCCACCCATGCAGTCTGATCAATGTCTGTATCTGTGTATTTTTCACTATATTCACAGTTTTATTCATATAATCAGTATAAACTAAGTTCCCGCTTCTCGTCACTGCTATGTCCAGTGGATTGCAGACAGGCTCGGTTTGGATTGACTTTACTAGTTCGCCCTGGAGGTTGAAGAGTCTAATGACCTTGTCTCTACCACACGTCCAGATATTATCATTCTGACAGGACACACTGCGTAGTTTATAACTTTTATACTTGGTGTTTATTTTTTTGATGATCCTTGGTTCATTAATAAGTCGTTTGTTCGGGGAAGAGGTCTCAGCACCTGGAAAATTCATAGTGTAGCAATGCTTTTTTGTTTTGATTGCTAGCTCTGACAGAAGACCAATTTGTTGATAAGAATGTTGCGCTTTATTTTTCTTTTTTGAGTCCATTTCATAACGACTAGCTTTCAAATTTTGGATATCGATGCATATTTCTCTATGGAAATCCTGTTCATGTTTGTGGATTGATGCGGTAAGTTTTTTGGAGGTTTTATTGAGACCAGCTTTTTGAGCTGGGGTGTGAGATGCAATCTCTTGATATTTCGGATGAATGCATTTATCTAAATCTTGTAAATCTCTCATTAATGCAGTTTGTTTGCGTTCTAAAGTCTTCGGTATATCTACTACATCATGAGCCTGGTGTTTCTTGGAGGACAAACAAAGTGCACAAACCGGAAAGCCACATTTTTCACAATAACGTTCACAAATCTTTGAGGAATGTTTCGAACACTTCGTAACATCTACGTCACGGGCCAGCTGATTCTGCAAACGATTTTTGCTTTCAAAACCTTTATATATTTCTTCAACAGTATGCTTTTGATGTTCCTTACAGGAAACATAGAGTTCACAAATAGGAATGTTGCATTCTTCAAAGAAATGTTCACTCATTTTTGTGGAATGTTTTTGACATTTGGGAAAAGATCCCCGATATTTGAAAGGCACCACGTTGTGTTCCTTGGATATATCAGAGAGATGTTTCCTCTCACAGTCTTTACACAGATGTATGTTACAAGTGACACAATGTAAAGGGGGGACCGGGGTTTCGCAGACATGACATCGTACCACATCCTGGAGGCTGTACTCAGAGTCAACATCTACGTCACGGGCCAGCTGATTCTGCAAACGATTTTTGCTTTCAAAACCTTTATATATTTCTTCAACAGTATGATTTTGATGTTCCTTAGAGGAAACACAGAGTTCACAAATAGGAATGTTGCATTCTTCACAGAAATGTTCACTCATTTTTGTAGAATGTTTTTGACATTTAGGAAAAGATCCCCGATATTTGAATGGCACAATTTTGTGTTGTTTAGACTTGTTAGAGACATGTTTCCCCTCACAGTCTTTACACAGATGTATGTTACAAGTAACACAATGTAAAGGGGGGACCGGGATCTCGCAGACATGACATCGTACCACATCCTGAAGGTTATACTCGGAGTCCATGGTCAAACCTTTCATTTATAGCTGTTGAAAATCCTGTAAGTAAAAGGACTTTTTATTATTTTTTTTATTTTTAATATTTAGCAGATATTGATGACTCAGTTTATATAACCCTGTTTGCATAAATTTATCCACTTAAGTATATCAACAACATTTGGGTATAATTAATACTGTTAAACTCGTTTTTCTAGCAGGAAAATATTGACTTCATCCTTAAAAAAAAATCTAATCTCTCTTTTTACACGATGTGGTTTCTCGACAAAAAATAGAAATGTGTAAGCACTTCAAACTCAAATTGATGTCTTAAAACTATATCTTTCTAAGCCCATAAATGTAGATGTAACACAAAAATGCCAAATAGAAAGAAAACCATCTTGACATATATACTACGACGTACGAAATAATATATATATATATATATATAATAATATATATATATATATATATATATATATATATATATATATATATATATATATATATATTATTTCGTACGTCGTAGTAAAACATGGTGTTGAAGCAATTGTGTGCTCGATCTTTTCGAAATTTTAGAAGAAATGGAAATAGTTGTGCATCTTACAAATTAACGCCAAATTGCAACAGATAATAAGCACTTTATTACGCTTTGTTTGATATTTGAACATCAATTTATATTTCCGTTTATCATCATTTATAAACAAAATCTGTGTATGGTTATACATTAAAGGCATTTATATAATAAACACATATCTTAAAACTTACTGTGAAATTATTTAAATTTGTGGGGGCCAATGTTCGTGGACTTTGACTACTTTGTTCATTCGCAGGGATGTAAATTCGTTGATGCGTCGGTTACTCTTTCAGTAACAAAGATATCTCTTAATTAATTTGTTTTCATTGATGATTTAAATTCGTGGGGGAGGGCTACCCACGAATGCCACCACGAATTCACAGTAAATTGCAATGAAAAATGTACAAGCCCCTTTAAAAAAACCCCAAAATGCCAATGATATGTATTTGCAAGGATGGACGGACATGAGTTGTAGTCTAATATTACATGTGAGTGTAGCATAATTTTTGTTGCCGACTGAATACTTAAAAACGTTTTCGGCTTTTGAGCATTTGGCCCTCCCTTCCCACACACTAATGTCACTTTCATGTTTTTATGTGTACATAGCATCATCTATTTGAAATTTCATCCATATAGATGATAGTTTTCCCTTCGAGTTTGTTTACCAATCTGTATATGCCTGACTCCAGGAATATAATGATCATTCTTTTGTTAACGTCATGTTTCATAAATAATGGCGAAAAAATGAAAGGTGCCTGTGCACCCGTAATAATAAATAATTTTTTAAGAACAACTGTACTTGTATAAAAAGAAAGTTAGGTAGACATTTTGAATGAAATGAAAGAAAATTAAAGATCCAACTACCCACCTTATGCTTTATTTTGCAATACAGACTAAGATCTTTTACACGGTTTAAAAGATGTTTTCAATAAACTTTCAATGATTGAATTATTAAATGTCTGAGCACAAATATCTTTAAACTCTTTAAAGGTAACAGTGGATTTTTGTAACCATAAACCGAAAAGGTATATCATATATAACGTGAAATTCTTAACACAATCTGACCATGATTCACAAATAACAAATAAGATTTATTTCTTTACTTAAAACAAACCCGGATGGGGGGGAAGAGGGTGGCACAGTTGAACGAAAGCACAGTTTCTTGCCAATGAAAACCGTACCCATCACTGTTAATGTCTACTTTGTGGTCGCGCCGACCAGAAAGTTGGGAAATGTTTACTATGACATCACACAAAACAACAAATCATCAAAATACCCTAAAAAATAACAAATTGTTAGGGGTACAAACACATTAAACTACAGTAAAAATTACCTCTGCGTGCAACTTCGTAATTAAATAAATCAAACAAAGCTAAATATAAACAACTGACTGATCATATGCATAGAAAAGGCACAGAGAGTTTTATGTGATGAAGGAAAAACCCTAGAATATAATTCCAAACATCGTATGTTGATATTATAAACATTTTGACATTATTTAATTAAAATACTAGCCTCATTCTGACAAAGCGTCCAACAATGATGAATTTTCCTCGTAAATGGTGCTTGTTGTGATCACGTGCCTAGTTACAAAGTGGTTTGGAGAAACCCGGTCTTATTTCTTTCTTTCTTTCGTTTTCTCTCTTTTGTTTGTAAGCATAAAAGGCAAAGTTTTTTTTTTATTTACAAATCGCCAACTCATTCTATTTTTAAAAGAATATTCTTGTCTGTGTCATTGAAGACTGGAAATGAATTGACTATCAAAAGTGCTTACAAAATGAATTTAAAAGTATCATAAGTACAGGCGACCTGGATGCTAATATTATTGCCTCTGACTTTCGCATGTACGGCCCGTTTCAGTGTAAAACTGTACCATTTAACTCTCCTCTCTAATTGTATTCATCATAGATGGAACAACAGTGTTTTAATTATGCATTTGTGAAGGTTACCAAGGCAGGGCAAGTTCGTAGAGTTTGTGCTCTCAATGTATCTTTAATTTCAAAAATTAAGAAACAATACTTGCGTAGTTAACACAACAAATACAAGGAAGACGTCAATGGACAATTTTAAAATTATCTTTTATAGCTGATATCGTTTCGCAGGATCGCGTAGATTGCTTAGATTTCAGGTTTGGCAATTTACAGTTGGTTTCATTACAATCTTCTCATTATAAAAATGTAATCTAGATTTAATAATAAAGTTTATTTTGATATAAATATAAGCGATTATAAGGATGTATGGTCATTCAAACCATAACCAAAGGGAGTCAAAGAGGTGAAAAATTTCTAGAAGATGTCCAATTTCACAACAACATTTATGACAAAACTTAAAGACGCTTAATTAAGACATTAAAAAAGTATACATTTACATGAAAATATTTCAATCTTTTAGCATGTTAAAACTTGAAGACCTGCAAACATCAACCTGGGGCAACAGAGGTAGATAAAGAATAAACAGAGATATTTGAGATAGAAACATCCTCTTAAGAACATTTTGGTGAATCAAAACTGTGAGCAATAAATTGGTGCTAAGATGAGCAAGGCAGTCCATGTTTACAAATATAACTAAAAACAAGCACAACTTTGATAACATGTCATATCTTATCTTAGATCGTGTGATTATTTATGGTTGATGCAGTTCTTATATACCTAGTATTATTCGTCATCAATTTATTGTAAAAAAAACCCCATACATCATTATTTGTTTTTCAAAACTTTAACTTCAGCATATATTTTTTAATTGTGGGACAGTTTTGAAAATCGATACATGCGCATCACTGTTAATATCTACCTTGTGGTCGCGCCGACCACAAAATTAGGAAATGTTAAGAAATGTTCACTATGACATCACACAAAACAACGTCATCAAAATGCCCTAAAATAAAATAACACCCGATTGGAAGGGGTTCAAACACTTTAAACTACATTATAAATTACCTCTGTGTGCAACTTTGTAGTCAAATAAGTCCAACAACGTTGAATATAAACAACTGGCTGATCGCAATGCACTTGTCGATGTTAAAATAAAAATATAAGAACTGAGCGCCGGTTGAATTTTTCATGACATTGTCTAAATATTGTACGTTTCTATAGAATTTATCAAAGCAGCAGCACTTTTTATTAAATTGATTATTCTTGATATGTATACCTAAAAGATTGTAATGATCAGTAAAGTGTATGCCCTTGTAAAAAAGCGGACTTAGATAGGTCTCCCGATGTTAAAAACATCGAACTTGATCATGAAACACTCTAGAAAAAAATTAATACACGCTCTAAAAATAACTACGTGCTGATCATGATTAAAAAACAAGCATAATGAATAGGATTTTATGGTACAATATTTATTTTAAGATAATGCACCGTTCATACATGAGATGTCTTTTCCCATGTTAAAAACTGATTGATCTACTTCTGTCTATACACATAGTATGCGTCAAAATTAACAACATGACGTCACATCAACAAGTGCATCGCGATCAGTCGGATGTTGATATTTAACGTTGTTGGACTTATTTGACTTAGACGCGTATTTATCTATATATTTACACAGAAATTGTCAGGTCGAGATATCTGTTCTATGCATGATGTCAATGTTTCCTACAACTCCTCAATGATGTTTACAGTATTCCATCCAATCAAAAACGGAGAGAAATTAATTTCTGATATTAGAGAGTATAATATAGATTTTTAAAATTTCACATAGGTAACATACTTATTCATTAAATATGTATATTTTATATAATATTTACTATTTACGTAACTAACTATTGGGAATGTTATCATTGCAAATTGTCACTTTGTACGAACCTCTAGTGACTTACATAAATGTGTCTATCAATTTGCTTATCAATAAAAATGAAATTAATTAAATCAATTAAATTACGCACATTATCTCAAATGTGTTAAAATAATCAGAGATTTGAGCAGAAGCTGTATTTGGTGCAACATTTCCTAGTTTATTGGCAAAATTCATTGATTTATAATTTAGCCATGCACTACAGTTACTGATCTACATTTATATTGCAGTATCATATGCATAGAAAAGGCACAGGCAGTTTAATTTGATTCAGGAAAAAGCCTAAAACATAATTCTAAACATTGTATGTTGTTATTATAAATATTTTAACATTTCTTAATAAAAATACTGACCTTATTTTGACAAAGCGTCCAACAATCATGAATTTTCTTCCTATATGGTGCTTGTTGTGATCACGTGCCTAGTTACAAAGTTGTTTGGAGAAACTAGGTCTTATTTTTTTTCTTTCTTTTGTTTTCTCTCTTTTGTTTGTAAGCATAAAAGACAAAGTTTTTTTCTATTTACAAATCGCCAACTCATTCTATTTTTTTAAAACATTTACTTGTCTGCCTCATTGTAGAATGGAAATGAATTGATTATCAATAGTGCTTACAAAATGAAATAAAAAATATCATAAGTTCAAGCTACCTCGACGCCAGTATTATTTTCTCTAACTTTTAGTTTTTTAATTTACTTGGCATTTTTTTCGCATTACGGCGAAGTGTATAGCTGAACAAAAATCCTTTATCTAACACTCTTCTTTTCTAATTATATTCATCACAGATGGAACAACAATGTTTAGAACTATGCATTTGTGAAGGTTACAATGACAAGGCCAGTTCGTAGAGTTTGTGCTCTCAACGTAGCTTTAAATGTTTGTTAACTAATGCTATTTTAACTGATAAACTAATTTGTGTATACATGATAGCTATAATTAGTTTGTTTATAATAGCCATCTTTGTTTACAAAAAATGGTTTTACAAAACCAACACATACATGTACAGTTTGTTGTCACATAGATCTATAATATATACTATTTAGATGAATGATATTTGTACATATTCAAATAGTTTTTTAATGTTATAAAGAAACACCTTTTACATATTTTTTTCATATTTGTACAAACTTTTTTTTTACATGTAATATTGTATTTCCTACACTCTTTACATTCTCCCTGTGGGGGACAGTGGTTGTTTATGTCTGCTATCAGGATTCAACCCTGGCTGTCTGTTGTGATGCCGTGTGGATAGAATAATCCCTTGATAGTAGAGGGTGGACCAGTGTACGTAAACCGGAGTTTAGCGGCCTGATTGACCACATCTACTGTACGGGTGTCACAGTCTGACACACAGATATATATGTTCTGTTCTCACCAATGTATTTATTTTAATTAATGCACCATATAAATAGAGAGGTTGTCCTTTGTCATTGTACTGAATACATTGTTTCTCTGTGGAGCCAGAGTAACGCACAACTTTTGTTTGTTTCCAATCATCCCTGTCCATGACAACCAGGGGTCAACAGAGGAGGTACTACAGACACCGCGAGGTCCCCACCCCTGTTGTCTGATCACTGTCTGTATCTGTGTATTCATCACTGTGTTCACAGTTCTACCGTTGTAATCAGTATAAACTAGATACCTACTCCTTGTCACAGCTATTGTAATAAGGGAACTATTCGCCCCTTTTTCAATTTTGCCCATTTCTCACTCGTTTTCGGTGAGTGAATTTAAGACTTGGCGAATTCCTATGTGTCAAATTATATCTCGTTTATCACTAATGTATCTGGGCGATTTCAAGAGGGACGAAAAAGTTTCCAAATGTAGAACGGCGAAAATAACATGGGGCGAAAATAACCCTCTATACAGTATGTCGTATGGATAGTTCCCTGACATCATGTTGTTTTACACACCCCCCCCCCCCCGCAAACACATACACACACTGTTTTATCACTCACACAGGCTTAAATTAACGTTTCTGGATTTGTAGGTAAAGACATCATTAGAGTCCAGTAACTATTTCAGATCAGCAATGCTCTGTGTGATTTCAAAAATGGTACAGGTGATTTACTTTTTCTGTTTCGATGGTACAGCCAGGTATTTTGAGTTAATTTCATCAAGATACAAGTTTATTTTCTTCATAACAATGTCTATCTATCTGTGCAAGTCTCCAGGTTTGTAGATTAATTGCTGTTCTTAATTTCTTTGAGTTTTCATGCAGACCAGCTTTTTGCTCTAAAATGCATGATATTTAGAATAATTGGATTCAAAAAAATCTTTGAGATTTATCTGTAATACACGTGTTTTGATATCTTAACTTTTAAAGTGTCAACTTCATCATAAGTTTGATGTTCATGGAAGGAAACATAGAGTTCACATATAAGAATGTCGCATTGTTCACAGAAATGTTCACATATTTTTGTGGAATTTGTTGGACATTTGTGAAAAGATCCCCGATATTTAAATGGCACCACTTTGTGTTTTTTGGATTTATCAGAGAGATGTTCCCCCTCAAAGTCTTCACACAGATGTATGTTACAAATGACACAGTGTAAAGGGGGGATCGGGGGCTCACAGAGATGACACCGAACAATAGTTTGGTTCATGGTTCAACTTTTTATTGAAAGCTGCTGTTGGAAATTCTGATATTGAAATAACTGAATAATCAGGATAACATAGCACCGGGAGGAGAAATACACAAATAGTTTTTTTCTTCAATTAACATTTAGAATATTTTCATCTAAAATGAAGTGCTTACGCCTACTCTTTGGGAGTAGATTAAATTTATATAGTAAGTTAAAAAACCAGATTACAATTATATACATTGAGATACTACCCTTCTTCCCATGGATTACAAATTTAATATTGAAAAAGATTATTTTAAATCTCTGTAATCGTTCATAAACGCTGATACGTGCCGAAGATATAGTGTGGACTATAGGAACACGTGTATACTTTTTTTTTAAACCGAGGCCTGTCGACCCTAGCATCTGGCGTTATGTAGATTTTGCAGAATCCAAAAAATATAGTTATTTATACTCTCTACCTTATATGTTAAGAGGGTATACATTATATAAATAGTGCCTGTTTGGGAGGGTAACTATTGTCAACCGACGCGAAGCAGAGATTGACAATGGTTTTTGAGGGGTGTCATTTTCAACAGTTACCTTCCCAAACAGGCACTATTTATTTTATTATACTGAATGTCTTAATTTTAAAGAAAATTTTACTGCTTTTATATAGAAATGAAGTGAATTCTACGGCGAACCGTACGCGCATAATTTACGCGCATGTAACAATTTGTTGTGTTACCCGTTGCTGTGTGTTGCTAACGCTGAGGGTAATAGAACGGATTACCAACTGCGTCTAAACCAATCAGGTTTCAGTTTTCATAAAAGTATAATAATTTGTATTATTACAGTATTGAAATGTGTCCTGACACAGTAAGTTATCTATTACCTCCCATAAGTTACACTCATAATCGCTGTCTGCAAGGTAAGCCTAACTAATTATTAATTAAATCTAAAAGGTTCCTTTATATATCATTATGTTACATAGTAATATATGTTCACATTAATTTTTTTTTGAATTTTATTAAAGCAGTTACTACCTAATATGGCATTTTTAACACTACGATAATAAATGTTTCAAATAAAAGTACAATCCTCTTTCTTTCTATGCGTTTCGCAATCGATCGCTATTTTCTTCCTGGTGTGTTGTGATCACGTGCTTTGTAATAAAGTAGGAGAGTGCCCGATCATATTGTG
The DNA here is from genome assembly GCF_963853765.1 of Magallana gigas. Taxonomy (NCBI): domain Eukaryota; kingdom Metazoa; phylum Mollusca; class Bivalvia; order Ostreida; family Ostreidae; genus Magallana; species Magallana gigas. The sequence continues at coordinate 48,205,831 of NC_088860.1, read as the reverse complement.
TTATTGAATTTGGTGTATTATACTAGGAGCTTGATCCCAGTGACGTATATAACCAAGTACTTATATTCAATGTTATGTATATTAACAAGAGATTTTAATTATTCTTTTTAAAATAAATAAAGCTAGAAAATAAGTTTCATTTTAAACTGATATATGAATAGGGAATTATGCAAACGTTAAAGTGAACTAGAAAAAAGGACCGATCCCCTATTTTTACAACGACGTAACTTACAACATCATGAATTGCAATGAAAGTAATGCGTGATATTATGATAAATCTTTAGATATACGCACATAAGTCGTCATGACCTCTTTAGAATATGAGTGAACCCCTATTTGATTGGGTCTTATGTTTTAGTAATGTTTTTAAGCTTTTTGAATTCTTTTTCATAGAAGTATATTTATCAGGCCTCAACAGAATATTTACACGTCACAGTGTTAAACGCAATTTTAATAATTCGTTTTAGGATATAACCAGGATTAAAGTTTTTTTAAAAGCAACAATTGAATTTTTTGTAGTAACTCTCAAGGTATGGAAAATATTTTGAGGTTGCGTCCGATAAATATGCCTAGTAGATATTTAGTTAATTTATGACAATTAAAATTAAAGGATAGTAAATAAAAACAGACCCCAGAATCTCAAAAAACCATGCAATATTTTTTTGATATGGAAACGTAAAACAAATATCACTACTGAATTCAAAATCCACTGATATTCCCAAAAATTGACTGACATTGTCTGACATCTACTGTATAACCACTGTACCCTACTGTAAATCCACTGTACACCCACTGTACAGAGCTACTGTACCACACTGTATCCCACTGTACCCCACTGTACAGAGCCACTGTACTCCACTGTACTCCACTGGACAGCACAGTACCTACCCACTGACCAGCACTGTACCTCACTGTACCCCACTGTACGGGGCACTGACCAGCACTGTACCCCACTGTACACCACTGTACAGGGTACTGACAAATACTGTACACCACTGTAACCCACTGTACCTAGTATGTTTTATTATGTTTAAACAATGAATTAATATTTACTTTATTTGAGACCAAAATCTGGATTTGTTTTGATCCTTTCCTATTGCTTACAAAAGAGAAAATGGGCTTCTATTTCTTTAAGTTCATATATAATTACATGCGCGGTCAGAATTCTTTCCCGGGAAAGGGCAGGGATTCTTGTTTTCCGGGGGAGCTTAGACAAATTTTGGATAGTTGTACTATGTAAGTTTAAAAAACTCTGACCCCCCCCCCCCCCAATCCTCCGATCCACGCATGTATTTATCTAAAAACTTGGAATCCAATTATCATACAAAATATAGCAACTTATTCAATAAAAAGGGGAAAATATTTTTATATATTTCAAAATCAATGTTTTAGTAGCTAAATATCTAGTTGTCATGATTTTTTTACAATGAATTTCATTTAATCAATATTGTCAAATAAATATTAGTATAAATGTTACATTAAAGTTTTAAAATTAAGAGAATTACAATTTATAGATAGTTTTAAATTATCTGAATTTTAAAACTTTAATGTAACATATATGTGGAGGAGGGACAACTTTTTTAACGATAAAAAAAATTCCACCATATTGCTCAACATACTGACTTTTTTTCAAAAGAGAGAAGATAACTGGTCTGGACTTTAAAATGTCTTTGAAGTTTTACTTCACAGGAAAATCAGCGAGTCAGTATATGTGTATAGTATACATACTTTCAGTAGATCAAAAGGTGTGAATGTCCCAATATTCAACCTTGTAAATTGTCCGTCTGACACCTTGTTCAAGATATTATGAAATTCCCTTATAAGGGTATTTGTGGTCTTTTGATTATTAAATCCATTTGAAATATATATTTTTAAAAACATAACATGTATGAATAAATGAAATACTCCTTATATTAATCATTTTAGATGCGTTTTTTAATTATTTAAATCAAGTCGAATATTAAACATGTTAAACATTTATAAATCCTCACCCCCCCCCCCCCCCCCACCAGTCGCTGATATCAAAATAAGTATTGTGTTAAATTAAAAAAAATATGGTGATAACGAACAGTGTTCAAATAATATTTCACCCTATTACGGTACTTTTAAATATATACTATTGAAATTAAACACTGTTCATTATCAACACATGTAATACATCTGCATGTATCTTCTCTTGCACAGCTAAGAATGTTGCCATAATATACATGTAGCAATAGTTTTTAATAAGAACAAATATACCCCCTCCTTCTCTCTCTCTCTCTCTCTCTCTCTCTCTCTCTCTCTCTCTCTCTCTCTCTCTCTCTCATGTTGTAACTCTTCTCCTCCAAAGTCAGGAAGGCATACATAAGCCCCCGACCCCCCCCCCCCCCCCCCGCAATATTTTTGCTGCATCACAATTTAATTTTAGCACCTCTTCAATTATAAGCAACACCTTCATTAATTGTCAAACATGTTTATTTTCTCTTTCCGTAATAAGTGAATTGTGTAAGGGTCGGATAAATGAGAAAAATAGTTTTATTATTCAGTAATTGAAAATACGCAATTTATTTTTGAATCATGTTTATATATAATGTATATGACTTAATAAATTTCACGAAGATGAATGAGCATGCAGCCCAAAACATGCATACACACTTTTCTTTTTTAAAACAAACTTATGAGCTATTAAAGCTGTATTTACTGATTATACAGTCAATTGGAACTTGTTGCACGAAAACGTCACTACATGGAAAACGAACTCCATTAGTTGTCATCGTATAATGGCTGCCTTTACATTCAAGTGAATATTTTTACTGATCGTATGGTTTTCTTATACAATTATATTTGTTAAAATTAACGTCTTATACAATGTCAAGTGCTAAACACAATGAACTGACTTAAATCTTCAAAGCAGAGTTAGTTTACTGAATTTTTTTAATTGTGCTTTACACACGTGCTCGGACGACATTTCCGTATGAAATCGCTTCGTATGGTCATTAAAACAAAAAGATATTCAAACTATGACGAATTCTGACTAATTATTTATATCTTGCGTAATATTTGCTTCCTGTGTATAGTGATTAGCAGCGTTCACGATCGCAGGTAGACTTCCAGCCCCGGAGGCTTTCACACCTCTAGAAATTAAGCCCTGCTCTCACCTGAGATTTACCACCCGGTAAAAAAGTTCGGCCTTTAAAACGATCTTTCGTTTTTCTTCTGTTTTTTCTTCATTTACTGAACCCAGTATACTGTATCATAGCAAACATTTCAAATCTCTCTCTCTCTCTCTCTCTCCTCTCACTCTCTCTCTCTCTCCTCTCTCTCTCTCTCCATGCTAACTTACGAATATTTTAGTATTTAAATAAAGTACTACCGGTAACATGTAGTAATGTTGACAGCGGCTAAATCTACATATTGGCATTAAAAAAATTAAAGTATACATGTATTTATCTTTAGTTTCGGGATAATGTCCATGGATTCAAATGATTTGAAGTTCGTTATTCAATGATTGTCTTGAATTTTTTTTATATCGACAGTGTACTGTCTCCTTCTTTATGTATGTCTACAGAAAAAAATCTTTTGTCTGTCTGGGAACAACGAAAAACCCGGAACTAACAGAAAGGCTCAGACTATACACACGGCCGGGTGACTGTGTCAAGGTGTGAAAACTGACCACCTGTGTATATGTGTTGGGGCCTAGGAATAAAGAGAGGTAAAAGTCGGGAAAATACACTGTTAAAACAAAAAAATCTGAATTTTCACTTTTGATTAAAAAAAATCATTATGGTTGCCGGGTGCATTGGGATCATAATCATTTAAAATCTGTCTTAAAAGATTATTATAATTTACTTACATGTAGGACTAGTTTCATGTAATGTTTGCACAAAAGTGGGATTTATTACATCTATTTAGTAGTGATTACACATCGAGGTCAAAATTTAAAAAACATGCATTAATTTTTATAACCGATTGCTTAACATGAATCGTTTCGACATAACACAGTACTGCAAGGGGTATCAAGTGGATTCGGGAAGAAAAAGGGGGGGGGGGTGATTACATTTCATTTTTCGACTTAAAGTTTGCATATATTTTTCTAAAACCACGGAGTTGGTTGGCAAAAATAAACGTAAGACATAAAGAAAAATAATCGATTTGTAAAAGAAGCAGATTAATAGATTTCTTATTATTTTAATCGATTTCTGATAAATGGATCTCTCTCTCTCTCTCTCTCTCTCTCTCTCTCTCTCTCTCTCATGAATTTTCTAGTGCTAAAACTTGAGGCCCCGAGTCAGAAAGGTATAAGCACGTTAAAATCCCCTTACGGCATCACAGCCGCCAATTCCAACATAGATTTTATTGTGAACTACGCTTGCAAATGACACCAATACAATATTGTCAGAAAGTGATATACCTGTAATCTCTCTCTCTCTCTCTCTCTCTCTCTCTCTCTCTCTCTCTCTCTCTCTCTCTCTCTCTCATTATACAAAAAAGTGTTTAGCGTAGGGCATTTTATATATCTTATTTCTTAAACATTTAAAAGTAAATCATATATTAAGAAAACTGTACAGCTACGCATATTACAACATGTTACAACCTTCCTTGATTTAAATCCTTCCTTTTATTTCTTGCTGAAATTAATGATACAGTTAATTACCGCTTAATATGTCACTGATTATGTTTAAAATTTATAATGTATTCTGCAGTAGGTGTTATTTTGTAAAATTAAAACCCAACATTTGCAATGTATATTTAAATATTTTAATCAAAAGAAATCAATTAACAAATGAGCTAGAAACTCGCACGCTACCTTCAAAATGTACCTGTGTAGTTCAAGCGGGCAGTCATGATATTTGGACATGTGTACAAAAAAAAAAACAAGCATGGATATATTTTGTGGATTCTGTGTTTAATTGACTGTTTCTAGTGGCTAAAACACAGCTTATGAGACACAGAGAATTAACAATCCAATCATTTAAATGGGGGCTTGTCATATATCATCAATAAGAAATGATTATGTAACCTTGCTGGTGGGGGGGGGGGGGGGGCGGTTATTTTCGAATGACTGGCAGAATGAACATAATGACATGTACTTTTTTAATAATTAGATTCAACATGTAAAATTCAATACTTTCACCTTATAGCTAGGGAAATTATCATAATTTTATGATCGTAACATTCAATAACAATAGACATTTATTTATAAAGAAAATACCTGTTGCATTCTTCTGTCAAGTTATCTGTATTCATAATGATAATGCTACATGTATATACAGCATAATAAAAATAAAATTCGAAGAAAAAAATATATTGAAGATTTAAAAATCTGATTTTTTTCTCAAATTAATAGTACAGTGCCGTACAGTGGGGTACAGTGATGGTCAGTGCCCGGTACAGTGGCGTACAGTGGGGTACAGTGCTGGTCAGTGCCCTGTACAGTGGCGTACAGTGGGGTACAGTGCTGGTCAGTGCCCTGTACAGTGGCATACAGTGGGGTACAGTGGAAGTCAGTAGGACGTTACAGTGGTGTACAGTGGGATACAGTGCTGTTCAGTAGAAATGTACAGTGGGGTACAGTGGAAGTCAGTGAAATGTACAGTGAGGTACAGTCAATGTACAGTGGATGTCAGACAATGTCAGTCAATATTTGGGAATATCAGTGGATTTTGAATTCAGTAGTGTATGATAAATATATTTGAAGTTATGAAAAATACTTCTCAAACCAGTCGATGCAATTTAATAATTCAAATACTTCGAAATAACCGTCAAAAGTGGATCTATTGATGCAGCAAAAACCAAACTGTTTTCCAAATGGCACTTGGTATTGAGATTGAAAATGTTTTAAAATCCTAAATACTATTTTGATTATATAACATGCAGTACGCTTGTCATACCGTGGATGGAATCAGCAAAGGAAGATGGTGGAGGAGATAATTACATTACTAGATTCTATGTATGTGAATACATTCGTTTTGTAAGTTATATTTCGAGCTTGTCTTATTTGTTGTTTGAAAACTTGAAACTTAAAAAAAACTGTCTCGTGTATAAACATTTCTGTGAACTTTTGAACAGTGTAATCACAAAAGGGCTGTTTAAAAAAGATAATAATATTCTAAATAGAGACATGCTCCTAAATCAACAATGCTAAAAACTCGTTTTGTTTAGAAAGGAAAACACAACCATAGAAATGAGTGTTTCAGTTCTTATTACGAATATTTATTTCCTTTATAAATTTTAAAAACACTTGTTCTAAGATTGTTTTATATTCTTATATCTTTTGATTATTATAGCTTTAAGAGTATAAATAAAAAAGAAAAAATGAAAAACAATAAATTATAAAGACGCATTAAAGGAAAAATAAGACAAAATGTGTGCCGCTATTATTATGATATCTGCATTCTTCGGAGGCATTGCAAATGGGGCATGATATATTATATAACTCCGGTACAGGACAGTTAAATAAACTGAGTTTATTTATTCATTAAAAACTATTAACATAACTATCATTTATTTATATAAAACTATTAGTTATCATGTTATGAAAGCATTTTAGCTTTTTATCATCAGACTGTAACAACAATCTTAAAGTTAAATCATAGTTATGCTTCAGACCATATATACGGATTTCCCCTTATTGTTCAGACGTCAATGTTATAAAATCAAATAAAACACCTTACAACCACCTTGATATATTTTATCATCACCCGATGACAAAAAAATCTTACTTTTTTCAATTAAAAAAAAGCAGAGAAAAAGAACAAAACCACGGTGTCTTTACATAACAACAAACATATACATCAACGTCCTTGATATATATTTACAACTGCTAGAAACCTTTGCTTTTGTCGATCAAACATGTATTCGCCTATACACTTCAATAAACCTCCAGAAATTGAAATTCTTGCAGCACTTTTCTGCAGTTACATGTGAATTAAAAAAATATCTGTGTAGTTGTTTTAGTCGTATGTATTTTGAAAATAAGGGAAAGACTGGCTGAAAATTTAAATCATTGTTGCATAGTATTACTTTTTTGCAAATATTTGATAAAGTTTATATCTTTTCGATTATGTTGTTGTTCACTTCTTAATAAAAAGCGTAAGTTATGTCAATGTTAGTTGAATTTGAATTTTTCTGCATTATAATCTTTCTACAATGCTTGCCGTTTAAAAAAAGAAGGAACAGTTTCTTTCAATATATTCACGGAATTCAAAAGCTGTTTAAATTTCATGAAAATACACATATACCATCTAGATGATATGTTTGTATTAATTATTTAGTTTTCACTTGTCATCTTTTTTCGAAAGAGAAAATGACTTCAACATTATGTCATATGTAGTAAAACATGATGACATAGCACCTTCTCCTGTGTTGTCAAAAAGAAAATATGCCCCATGCGGTCGCCCAGAATGTAATTAATTTATTACGGGCCGCCGGAAGGCCGTCCGTTATTTGATATACATTTAAATATTGTTACTGCGTTTCTGCGGGATAGTTCTTTTTTTAATAGAATTAATATTATGCTTTTTTGATGAATTAAAAATTAATTTGCATGTAGAAATATGTTTTATGCCTTTTAAAAAATATCACATATTTTTTGTTTGACTCGTAAATGAAAAATAAGTCGTACTTAGTAGACTGTCCTGCTTGGCGCGTTATTATCGAGACTATAATCTATTCAGAAAATTTCTTCATTCTTTTCAAAACAATGCATCGGGATAGGTATGCGGGACATACTACAGACCCGAAATACTTAAGACCTGAATGTCATTAAATTTTATATAAATGATATATTTGAATTTCTATATGCCGTGTCAAATAAAATGACTTTGTATGTATATTTATTATATCTCCATGTAAAATGTGGTAGAAAATATCATGAAATGACATACATATCAATTATAAATGAAATTTTGAATTGACTGGAAAATTTGAACTAATCCATTTTTACTTTATCATGGGGTCCCTTGAAATCATATAAACTAATGCATTGAGTTTTAATTCAATACAATGCAACAACAAAAAACCAAACTGGTTTGAAATACATAATCTCCAAGAGAAAAATGATGAGTTGAACTATAAGAGTAATGTACAAATCAATGCGTTCTCTATTACTTCATACTATGGCAATGATCATACAATTACCGTTAGAAATGCTTTCAGTAACAAACTCGATTCTTTATGATAATAGTAAAATGTTCAACTTCAAAACAAGTTGCTGAAAGTATATTAAAATTTACCATAAGAATTAGTACAACCAACTTTTATTTTTTTCTTTGTAGTGTGTTTTTTATGTAAACGACCAATGATTCATACAACAATTATATTTTTTGCGGCCCATTTGACGCTTGCGTCAATATGATTTCTTGTTTCATGTGATATGACAAAATAAAGTTATTATATGAATTCTATCGTGGGCGACAACTGCAAACATTAATTTCTATCTAAAATACATGTACGTCTGAAAATTGGTGTCATGCTCAGATTAAGAAAAATACGAGCAATTCACTTATTATGGTATCACAATTACCCTCGTGAAATTCCTATGAAATAAATCTTCACAGAATTTTAATTCTAGGTAATTCTTGTGATAAAAGATGTTCCATTTACACTTTTTGTAATATATTATTTATTTATATTTTTCATACCCTTTTAACCTGCAGAATAAAAGCTTTTTTTTAATGAAATCATATTTCTGATCACTTAAGTTTGTGTTCGGACTTAGCTTGGTTTAGTTAATATTTTTCAGTAATAAATAACTACATAGTGTTATTCCGAAAAATTACAATAATCATTTTAACACCTGATCTTATGTATAAAATGACAATAACAAACTGTCAATTTTGATAAGAAAATTGCAGTTATGTAAAGTTTTTATCAATTAAACATATCTAAACTTATTAATAATCATAAACGTCTCCCCATAATAAAACAACTAGATTACATGTAATATTGTATTTTCTTCACTTTACCAGTGTGGCACTCAGCCACAAAGAGGTTGTCTCTGGTATCCACACATAAACCATATGGACTGCGTAAATTACAGTTGTCAATGTAGCGGAGAAACTGTCCGTCCTGATCTAATATGTGGATACGGTGATTGTTATAGCATGCCGTAAGAATCCGACTCTGGCTATCTGTAGTGATGCCAATAAGTAAAAAAGATTCCTTGGTGGAAGACGGAACTCCGGTGTAGGTAAACCGAAGTTTTCCGGCCTGATTGACAACCACCACTGCACAGGCTAAACAGTCAGACACACAAATATCTTGGTTCCTGTTCTCACTAATGAATTTATTGTTGTTAAGGAAAATCATTTCCCTGTTTAATACTGATACCCCAGATGAATACAAAGGTTGTCCTTTGTCATTGAATTGAATACTGCCTATTACTAAGGAGCCAGAATAACGCACGACTTTTGTTTGTTTATTATCATCACTGATCATGACAACCAGGGCGTCCCCAGAAAAGGCAATACATACATTAAGAGGTATCCACCCCTGTAGTTTGATCACTGTCTGTATCCGCGCATTTTTCACTATGTTCACAGTTCTATCATGATAATCAGTATAAAAAAGACATCCATTCTCCGTCACTGCTATGTCGTATGGTTTGTTTTTAGACTTGGTTTGAATTGAGTTAAGTAGTTCCCCTTGTATGTTATATAGTCTCATAATGTTGTCATTTCCACAAATCCATATATTTTCATCACTAAGACAGGACACATTGTTAAGTTTATATGCCCCATACTCTGTGATAATTTCTGTGATGATGTGTGGTGCAGCACTTAGCTTTCTGGATAGTCTGTCCGAAGGAGAAGTCTCAGCACCAGGAGTCTCCTTTGGGTAGAAATCTTTTACTGTTTCGATAGATGACGCCGACAGAGAACCAAATTGTTGATTTAACTGATCCTTGTTAATCTTTTGAGGAACAAATCTTGGGAAGGAAACTAAACGTTTAGGAGGTAATTTTCTGAATTCAGCATTCCTGGATTTGTACTCAGAGACAATGCTGACAACATCATTGGAGTCCAGTAACTTCTTCAGACCAGCAATGCTCTGTTTGATTGCAGGAATTGTGCGTGTGATTTTTGTTTCCTGTTTTGTTAGGATAGACAGCTGTTTAGAGCCATCTTCATCAAGATCAGATTTCAGTTTTTTGATAATGGTATTTATTTCTTTGTGCAAGTCATCTCCATGTTTGTTGATTTCTATTATTAGTTTTTGGGAATTTTCCTTTAGATTTGCTTTCTGAACGGATAGATAAGATGCAATTTCTTGATATTTAGGATAAATGAAGTTCTCTAAATCTTGTAAATCTTTCTGTGCGGCCTGTGACTTGCTTTCTAAAACAATGAAAATGTTCACAACATTGTGCGTTTGATGTTCTTTAGAGGAGTGACAAACTGCACAAATAGGAATATTGCATTGATCACAAAAAAGTTTACATTTTTTTGTTGAATGCTTCTGACATCCAGGAATAGTAGTAGTCAACCGGAGATTGAATGGCACCACTTTGTGTTGTTTGGATTTATCTGAGAGATGTTTCCCCTCACAGTCTTTACACAGATGTGTGTTACAAATGACACAGTGTAGAGGGGGGGGGGGGGCAGGGATCTCACAGAGATGACATCTAACCACATCCTGGAGGCTGTAATCAGGGTCCATAGTCAGCCAACATATGTAAAGCTGCTGAGAATTCTGAGAAAAAAAAATAACTTGCTTAAATTGATAGAAAAATGAACATCTAAGGTCAATCACTTTTGATTTAATTTTTTTCATCATTTCCAGAGTTTGGTCACAACACACAAACATAACTGGATAATAGACTGATTGACGGGCCATGCTAAATTTGAGCTCGGCCCTTTGAATCATTATTGTTAGGTGTTCTACGAACGAATCTTTCTGACGCCAGCAAGATCTTGATCTTTGAGGACGATATAATTCATGTGTCTTTCATACTTGTTTAATCTTTAAATGAAGATAATTCGATAGGTAAGGGTGGCTAGGGACATTTTTGCACAAAAACGCCCGGTGAAAATTTTTAAACAAGAGGATAACCTGAAGTTTGGCAAGTAATTTCATGGGTACGAGATGTTATCGTATAACATGATAAAATATTCATTGCATTTATTTAGTGGTTGAAGGAGCCCGTATTCCATTTCATTAATTAACATGTATGACACTTTAATACTGGTGGCACCTTTTATCAAATATTGAACGAAAATACGAAACTATGGCCAAAATATTCACATTCGGTTTTGTAAAGGTTGCAAGGAAACGCATTAAAATGACGTTGCGATGAGTTTGTAGTTGCTCCTGGTCACTAGACGTAAGCAAAATTGTCAGCTTACCATAAATGACCCTTAAAGTTAAAACTGGAATATTTTACATTAATACCTGGTATCCTGGTTAATCTTTAAGTAAATGTTCAATGGTTTATCTTTTTTCTCAAGGGAGTAAGACTAAATGTCTCAACAATTTCCAAAAAACCGTCGTATAATATTGCCTTATATGATTATATCTTGTTTTTATATAATATCGTATAATATGATACGATATTGTGTTATGACATTGTATCATATGATATATGATTGACTCATATGTTAGGTCAAGTCTTATTTTTCTGCAATGAAAGCTACGTTTATATATAGACCATAAAAAACCAGTACTCCAAGTAACACTATTCGTTTACATTGAGCTATAAATTGTTTGAATTACTTAATATTTAATAAGGTATTCATAAAAAGTGAGATAAAGTTCGCAATATATTTTGGCACAAAGACACAGATAGTTTTCGATTAAGCATTTGTGAAAGTTACCATTGTAAGATAAGTCCGTCAAATTTATGCTCGCAATGTCGCTTTTATATAAAAATCATCGCAAACAAAAACCAAATAAGCAAACAAAGAGACACCAATGAACGTTTTGATTTTATGTAACAAAACCAAGACACGAAAGAATGAGTGTTATATAAAGAATCATTCTTATAGTATTATGAGATGATAGTTTCGGTCGGGCGTGGTCAAATACAATAAAGCCTGAGTGCTTTATGTTAGATTTGATCACGCCTCGACCGAAATTATTACCTTATTATATTCAAAGAATTATTACTTATATTTATATCATTTTCAGCAATTGTACGATTAAACATTTGTACATGTATATAGATAAGAAAAGCCCACATGCAACCCAATTATACGTCATTTGAATTTATGGAACAGTGAAAAATCGATACGTAGTGTTATCAGAGGAAAAGACTGATGTAAATTTTATTTATCACATCTACTTGAATTATAGCTGGCCTTAGATAATCTTACCAATGCATTTTAAAGCAGTTTTTTTAAGTTAAAAGGAATCATCAGAGAATAGAAATAAAACTACTTAAATCTGTTGAAAATTACCCTTGGTATAAATTTTATTACTCTCTGTCTTAATATTTTAAGCTGGAAAAGCACCTATGTGGATAAATTTAGAATCAACTAAAGGCGTATCGATTTTTAATATTGTTGCTACTTTTTGTATTCCAACGCTCCGCTTTAATCACAGTATTTACATTTTTAATAAATAATACCTTACGTTACTAGATATGACAATGTTTTATAAAATGATAAGAAATTAATGAAATAATTTATTTTGATCAACGTATTAAAAGAAAACAGTTCAAAAACTTTTTTGTAAATACTCTACACAATGGCTCTTCAATTAACACAGCATTTGCAAAATGATAATCGGAGTTATTTCATTAATAATTTTTTTTATATAAATGCAGTAAGTGCATTTTGTTTTTGAAATTTGATTTTCGGGAAACGAAAGAATATCTTATGTATTTCTTGAACTAATTAAATAAATGTAACAATATATTTTTTTTGCGAAAATAATTGGCAATTAGCTCTATAAAACATACAGAGAGTAACTTCCATAAGATATTTACTTTCTGTCAATGACGTTTCTTTTATATCTGAAACAATTTAGCTATCAAAATATAAAGTTACCTATATTAGACTAACCTTTATGCAATGAGAATTGTAAGTTGAAATGTAATACCGTTCTGTTGATAGAAGTCCTCTTCCTTCAACACATTCTAGGCAATAGTGTGGACGATGATAATACGAAATTGATTTAACCGATCAAAAAATCGATTTTCATGCTTTTTATGTCTTGTTCGTGTGATAAGGATATTTGTTTGCATTAACTACTGGAAACATTAGAACGTAGCCAAGTAAAATACAGCGCTCTAATATTTCATAAAAAAAGAAATCATGTGATCAAATTTCGTAAGGCCAGAAGGTCTCCTCAGAGATTTGATAATGCAGCTATTAAGTTCATACTATTTTGAACTTTTTAACATTGCAGTTCACTTCTCATATAGTAGCATCGATTGTTAAAGTTTTGTGTACAGTTAAAAAAACTGAGTTCATCTAAACATAATTTCTCATAAGTAATAAAATCTTAATCAATTTAACCTCTGATGATTTCAAAAAATATGGTTTACTTTTGCAGATGCCTTATTAGTCACTAGGGAAGGATAGCCGCCCCTCCGGCAAATTTACTAATAAATTATTGACGTGTCGGATTATGTTCGTAACTTTTACAAAAATGACTGTAATCACAATATTATCTTTTCTTAAAATGAGTCTATTTCAATTTGAATTTGAATTTTTTTAACTGCGATATTATATAAGTCGAGTAATTGCTAGCTTTAACTTTTCTAAAGAGTGTATCTCTTCCTTCAATATACTTTATTTTTAAGCGAGATACAGACGTTCATTAACATTTAAACCTCTTTAAAGGTATTCTGATCAATCTATTTTACTTTTAATTTGATTTATCTATTCTAATCCTTTTTTCTCTAGTGCTACAGTTATACATAGTTAATTGTTTTGTCCCACCTTCTAACTCTTGTCAACAAATTCATGTCATGTTTACATTATATTCATCGGTTGATCTGTAATTCAAATACAATAAAGCAAAAAATAATTCTAAAGAATATAATTGGAGTAAATATATCACAAATTTGATATCATAATCTGATATATGAATGATATCAACAACGTATCAAAATGATATAACTTACATTTTCATCGGAAGTACCTTTGAAACTTACCTCAATTTATATCTAATCTACTGTAATAAATATTTAATTCCTCCCATTTGTATTTGAAAACAGATCATAGCTTACCTGTAATATAAATCGTTTGTTCTCTATCTGTTATCAGTAAGACAACACCAGATCTAACTGTATTTTACTTGAAAGTTTTCAAAATTTTGGTAAAGTGGGAAGACACCCATGAAATTTAGAGTTAGATACCTTGTGTTATCACTAATCTGTATGGTAATTTATTATTTCAGAAACAACTGGTACAGAAATTCCTGAGGTATACAAGGCCATCCCAGTGAATAAAATAAAATTAAAGAAAGAAATAACTCCTATGTTTGCCTAAAATTTGCTTATTTCATGCCCTATCTAAAACATTTACATCAATAACCAATACTTTTGGTTTTATTTTCCGAATTTATCAGATTTAACCGACACGTCAGTTATAATTTGAGTAAAAGTTTGAGACTTTAGATTATCTTATTACATGTTAATTGTTAATAACTGAAAGCAGCGTTCTCTTTGTGAAAAAAGGTGATGAAATAGTGAACTTTTTTAAATAATAGCTTTAATTTAATATATTATAAAAATATATTAAATGAATTTTAAGCCATGGTTCATTCTGATAAAAATAATAAAAGAACAAAGCGGTTTATCTGTAAATTTTTAGTTTTTTTGCACTTTTAGTAAAGAAAGGGAATGTTAATTGCACCGAAGCGCCCAAAGAAGCATATAGCTGTAAGTGTACAGCTGTATTTAAAAATACTATAAATTTTTTTAAAGACTTTTGATAGCAGGATGCAACCTCTCAGTGAAATATATACATGTAGTAACATGCAACTTTTCGTTAGTAAACGCTTTTCAAAACAATGCTTCTATTTTATAAACAAATTTATACGAATTTAGTTTTAACACAGTAGCAGAAGAGATAATTTTGAACCAATTCAACAAAACTAATCAATATGTATTCTCGGCCAATTATTTGCAAAATTACTTTTTAAATGATTTTACAAACCGATATTTTTTATATATGGCATTTCGCTACGTTGCGCGAAGTCGTCCTATTCTTACGTCTGATAACCATCAAAGAAAAATTCGTTGATCAACTAGCGGAACATATTAGAACATGTAAATACTTTTAAACAGATATTATCAGGAATTTTAAGAATTTTATTGAATGCATATATTGCAATCAATGTAGGGTTGTGAAGAGAAAAATGTTACTTTTATTTATGAAACTCTTTCAAGGCAGAAACAATTGACACAAAGCCAGTTATGATCAGTTATGATCAGGTTGCTGCTCAGATGAGTTTTATGGCCCCTTGTACAATGATTTGAGAATAATGATAAACATATCAAAAATATGTGACCTACTTTATCATACATCTGTGATTAACTACAGTCAATTATAGGTTTTTGATAACTTTTCCAACTTAAAAATGAGTAGGCTCTGTGACAGTCCAAGGCTAGGCTTTATTTGAGAAAGACCTACTTTCAACAAGAAAACGTTTATGTAACGTTATATTTGACCCCAACATGATTTTGGATAGAAGTCAGTAATGGTAAGTGGTTTATGTTTAGTATTTGTAAACTTTAATAAATACTTATGATATATTCTGATAATTGTGACATTTGGCTATTTCTTCCTTTTGAACTTATAATATCTTATTTATGAAAGCAAGTATTTTCTAAAATATCCCAGTAATTCATAGTCTTGATATCTAAGCTATAATATTTCATTTCTAATATATGTGAAAGGTTAGGTATGACATGGGGTAAAAACGAACAATGTCTAAATTCAAAAATCCAAAACATGAGTAGATCAAATACAGACCTCTTAAAAAATAGAGGTAGGATCCCAGGAAAGTTCAACATAGCGAGTGCTCGCCAGCGCTGGCCAAAATTTGTGTTGCGGGTATGAATATAGGGAATTTTAGCGAACACTCGCGAGCTCTGTTGAACACACCTCTGACGCTATGGAGAAGTGAGCATCCTCTGCTGACCAGTTATTGAAGTTGTTTTATTTATGTAACAAGTATTTAACGCGGCCGAGTACAGATCGAGGACGCACGCTTTCGCGCAGCGTTTCATTTGTATTGTGAAGTCATCTTTTTGCTTGGTTGACGCCATGGCGCGATAGTTTTAACTGCAGATATTCAGCAATATCAGTTGAAAATAGTTCGTTTGATAGGTAAAATTGATATTATAATGTGGAATAAAAAACATTAATGTCTCGACGTATAAGCTATATTTGGGCTCGGGTCGAAAACGTGAAGAGGGTTCAGCAAGTCTAGCCTTCTGTCACGTTTACTTAACCCGCCTAAATATAGCTTAATTCATATATTTTAAGACAGTTACCATGTATTTTATATTAATGACCCTAATATGTGATGTTATATATTTATGTAGTACTTAAATATGTCTGAATGTTTTAATGGTAGTATAAAGTTCACCATTTCCACCTTTGTCAAATAAAAAATAGCCATTATCTGACAAATCTTGGAAATTGGGCATACAAAGAAAAACTTTGATGAGACCTATGGAACAAACAAGGAGGTAAATGGTTTTTTATTTGACCATCTGATGCCTTTTAGCATGTGTAGAACAGAAAAAGAATTCCCTAAATGAAAAAAATGTGCAAAATTGACACATTTCAAGCAAACTCCTATAGGGTCCTATGTTAAATTAACAAACTGTGAGGTGACCCATTAAATAAATGGTGTGGTTAATGTTTGGTTTTTTTTTTTATCTTAAAAAATAATCATATCAGAAGAAATTCATGTAAAACAATTCATTCAAAAATCTAGGACAGAACAAATTAGACCCGGCCTTGTTTAAGAGTACCAAAGCAATTAAAGGCATGTTATATTTTATCTTTTTTATAATAGGTATCTTGAAATAATGCAATAAAAAGAGGGCTATATAGAAAATTAAGTTAATTTAGAGTTTCTTCATAATTTTCTATCATTATGGGGTGCTGTTGCAACGCTTACAGACAACAGACAACATGTTTGTGTCATTAGCGTTTATCTATCTAGTAAATATCTATCTATCTATCTATCTATCTATCTATCTATCTATCTATCTATCTATCTATCTATCTATCTATCTCTTTATCAAGTTTCAATATTAATGCAGAACTTGTACAAATAAATACAGGCACATGTTTTAATAAAAACAAGCATTCTGAGAGTATTGCACAAGCAATACACGTCCCCTACCGGTCTGTAGAAATTTTTGAAAACAATGCACTTTTTTGCAGAATATCATTTTTACCGTCTTCTGTACCCCGAATCAACAGACAAACCCGATAACGAACCCGATTGTAATTATACAAAAAACCCTGTCGAATAAATTAACAACACAATGCTTGAAACTATTTTATAGAACTTATTTGTTTGTTAGAAACAATAAAAGGAATGGTCCAAGTAATGCACAATATTATTACTGACTACATACTTTCCTCGTTTACTCAATAAACACCGAACCCGATACCGAACCGAACATTAAAAAATTAGAATATAAAAAATTAATTTTCTCGAAAAAATGTCAACCAGACGGTATAAAAATGTAAACTTGATTTGTAATTTGACTTTTTAAAGATGTTCAGCAAATTTCATGTTATTCCTCAAACGCATAAAGAAAAGAAGCGTGGAAAACTGAAGTAAGACAGACAGACAGACAGACGGACGGACGGACAGACAGACGGACAGACAGACAGACAGGCAGACGGACTGACGGACGCAGAGGAAATCTATAGTCCCCTCCGGTGAAACCGGTAGGGGACTAATAACATATCACTAATGCTGCGCAAATTCAGGGATGCCATAAAAGACAGTGACTGCCTTCATTTTCACAATTTTGTATCATAAAAGGGTGTAACTGCAACGCTTAATGAAAACAAGTTTTTTAAATTAACGAATACGGATGTATATTTTCGCTTATTTAAGTAAGTCTTAGGGCTGCGGTGCATTAGTAGTAAAATTACAACTTTGGTAAAAATTTTATATCTTCTCCAAATCATGTGATAAATGTATACCCCTTGGATTTCTTGTACACATATATTATAAATCTGTCATCAATAAAATCATACATCATTGTTTATTTTCAAATGCAAAGCATTTTCTAATGTACAGTTTTTTCTATTGTTGTGGGACAGTTTTGAAACACAAAATATGTCTTTTGTCAAATAAATGTATATCCGATTTAACAATACATCGATGATTAAACATGAAAGCAATGGTTAGAATAATTGTATTATAACGAAATAATAAGTTACATGATGTACATCAACACTTTATTCTAATGATATCTTATCACACTAAGTCTGTTTAATACTAGACAGCTGTGAACATAGGATGTTTAGAATACAGCAATATTTGATTACAAGAAAACTAAGTACTTCATACATACATATCCCACAGATATATAGTTTGTTATCACATAGATTTTTGATATTCATAATTTGGATAAAAGATTGATCATACAGCTTCTTTATACAAGCAGTGTGTTTACATATAATCAAGGTAATATTGAATTTTCTTCACTTTACCTGTGCCCTGCTCAGCCACAAAGAGGTTGTCTCTGGTGTCCACACATAAAGCCCATGGACCCTGTAAATGACAGTTGTCAATGTAGCGGAGGAACTGTCCGTCCTGATCCAGGATGTCGATACGGCGGTTGCTCATGTCTGCTGTCAGGATCCGAGCCTGGCTGTCTGTTGTGATGCCGTATGGATTGAATGATCCCTTGGTAGTAGAGGGAGGACCAGTGTAGGTAAACCGGAGTTTCCCGTCTTGATTGACCACCACTACTGCTCGTGCTCCATAGTCTGACACACAAATATCTAGGTTCCTGTTCTCACTGATGTAATTAATGCCACCAGATGAATAGAGAGGTTGTCCTTTGTCATCGTACTGAATACTTTGTTTCTCTGTAGAGCCAGAGTAACACACAATTTTTGTTTGTCTATAATCATCACTGTCCATGACAACCAGAAAGTCACCAGAGGAGGTACTACAGACACCCCAAGGTCTCCACCCCTGTAGTATGATCACTGTCTGTATCTGTGTATTCTTCACTATGTTTACAGTTCTATCATTGTAATCAGTATAAACTAGATCCCCACTCCTTGTCACCAACATGTCCACTGGATTGTTCCCTGACATGGTATGGACTGACTTTTTTTAGTTCACCCTGCAGGTTGTAGAGTCTCATCTTGTTGTCAAGCAAACCACACGTCCAGATACATTCATCTTTCACACAGGACACACTGAATAACCCTCTATGCGATGTTTTTATCTGTGTGATGACCCGTGGTACATCAATGAGCGGCATGGGCGGGGGAGAATCCATTGTGTAGCCATGTTCTTCTGTTTTGATAAATGACGCTGACAGAGAACCAATTTGTTGATAAAGCTGTTCTTTGGTTATTTTCTGAGGGGTAAAACTTGGAAAGGAAACTGTGAGTTTAGGAGGCAATCTTCTGAATTCAACATTCCTGGATTTGTAAGCAAAGACAAGGCTGACATCATTGGAGACCAATAATTTCTTCAGATCATCAATGCTCTGTGTGATTTTAGAAATGGTTTGTGAAATTTCATCTTCCTCTTTATTTAGTACAGCAAGTAGTTTGGAGTCCATTTCATCCAGATCAGATTTCAGTTTCTGTATAGTGTTGTCTACTTCTCTGTGCAAGTCTTCTCCATGTTTGTTGATTGCTGTTGTCAATTTCTGGGAGTTATTTTTTAGGTCAGCTTTTTGATCCGAGAGATTAAATGCAATTTCTTGATATTTAGGATATATGGTATTTTCTAAATCTTGTAAAACGTACTGTAAAAATTGTGTTTTATTCTTTAAATTGTCCAAAAAATCTACTACATCATGAGTTTGGTGTTCATCAAAGGAAACACAGAGTTCACAAACAGGAATGTTGCATTGTTCACAGTATTGGTCACACATTGTTGTGGAATGTTTTTGACACTTAGGAAAAGATCCCCGATATTTAAATGGCACCACTTTGTGTTGTTTGGATTTATCGGAGAGATGTTTCCCCTCACAGCCTTTACACAGATGAATGCTACAATTGACACAGTGTAAAGAGGGAGCCGGGGTCTCACAGAGATGACATCGTACCACATCCTGGAGGCTGTACTCAGGGTCCAATGAAATGATTCCATATAGTTTCAAGTTGTGTTCTTTGGATTTGCCAGAAAGATGTTTTTCTTTACAGCCTTGGCACATGTATTTTTGACAAATTTCACAATGTAGAGGAGCATCTTGAGTTTTACATATATGACATTGTACCACATCCTGGAGACTGTACTCAGTGTTCATAGTCAAACCACTTCCTCAAAGCTGTTAAAAAACCTGAAATGAAAAGCACTTTTTTATATTTCAAAAATTTGTGCGGTTTGATGACAGTTTATTGAATGGTGTTTGCTTAAACCTTTTTCCATGCGTATGATTAGCTGCATGCGTGGATCTATAATTGGAAATTGTTATAGACGTTAATGTAGCAGTTGGACAATGGAAGTCAATAGATCTTACCAGGACATATACATACCCACCTCGCTAATTTTACAGTAGAGTAAAAGACCTATATTTTTATAAGTATTCATGTATATAAAAATTAAAAATTCATTGGCTACGTCTCGCACAGTTTTTGGTCAAAATAGGGGTCATTAAAAAATTGCTAAAAACTGGAACATTTCTAAAACTTAACTTTTATGACAAAATTGTAAGAAAAGGCATGAAGATATAATGACATTGATATGGATGTATTTTTAAAAACATAGTACTTACAAATTAAAATAATTTTCAAAAATGAATTTTTTTTTGGTTAACACTGCTTTTGATTTTTGGTGACAAAATCGATGAAAACTGGAAATGAGTTATCATAAATAGTCATTCCATAAACGAATCGATTTTTAAAAAATGTTTTGACAGTAAACTACATCAGAATTCAATTATGATATTTACGTTTGTGCAATTAACTGAAAAACTGAAAAAAATCTGATTATTTAAGGCTGTCATCTATTTAAAAAATACTACTTATAAAACAAGCTAAATCTGTAAGTAATAAGTTATACAATGTTTATGAAAAGAACCATATGGAGCCTAATTGAATGAAAAATATCAATATTTCGAACTAATTAAACAAAGAAAACATGTGCTTACAGTTTGTGAATTGACACGATGTGTCACGTTCTTAATTGGAAAATGGGACGTGTGATATAAAAATAAGAGAATCAAATCAAATAGCAACGATTTGTCAAGTTACCGCTTGTAATCATAGCCAAAAGAAAGTTTTATATTAAATGTTTTTAATATGAAAGTCAGGATCAGGAAATACATAGGGAAAATGTTTGCAACAAGGTTTCTTTTTCCATGTGACACCTGTGGACTAAAACAAAAACACATCGCTTGATAGTTTCTAGCTCTCACAATCATGCTTCTTCATCATACAAAGTAAAGAATAGGAAAAATACCCGTGTTAAACAACAGGACACATCAAAGGCAAAGATTGATTATGATACACCAGACAAATCTATAGCAATCAGTGAAGTTCCCTGCAGGGGGTGTGGCGCCTTGCTGCACTGTCGGGACCATACTGTGCCTGGTTATATTCCGAGTGAGGTATTCAAGGAGATGAAGAAAAAGGAACTTTGGGAATGAAAGTGTCAAAAATGCCACAAGATGCAATAATGTGGTAGTTGATTTGCCAGACTTAGAGAACAGTATTACTGACATTGATTGGCATTAGGGCAACGGATGATAGAACGCATGAAATTATGAAGGAGATTCAAGATCATCGGAAATGCATGGTGATAGTGATAGTGGATTTGCCGGTGTAACGAAGAATTTTGACCCGGGTTGAAAATTGACCCTGGGGTCATTATTCCACGTTGAATATCGAGACCAAAGGTGTTGAATAAAGACCCTAATCCGTTGAAAATTGACCCGCATCGCGGAATTTTGATCCTGAAAATGATTCAAAATTCAACAGCAAAGAAACACAAATTTACAAATCAATATCTATAACTTGAGTTAATTTAATGAAAGTTTATCAGTTTTATAGCAAAAAGTGTTTAATATTTTAATTTACGTATTATTTCTTTATATATGTAATAACTATTTTATTCAAAATAAACTTTGAGTGTATAAGAGTGTTTTGTCTCTTTAATTTAAACAATGTTTTTTTAAAAGTATTTTTGTATACATGGTTACACGTTAGACTATTCAATTCAGTAAAACTCTTTTATTTTAAAATTCGCTTTATAAGTGTACAAATATAAATAATTTTTAAAAAATTACAAAATGTTGTTGAATTTTGGTTTTATCTTCACCCGGTAAATTAAAATTTTGATATTGTTCATTGTAAATTTCTGGGTTGGTGTAAATACAAAATAAACAGTATGTCGATTTGTGAATTTTCTGTTTGCACCCACTCTGTTTGTAAAAAACTGTGATTATCTAAATTTTGCATTCACACCCATTCAGCCAATAACAGTTTACAAAATGATGATACGCTAACATGTACTTTCATTAACAATGCTGTAGTATCTAGATATATATCTAGATAGTCGATATTTTTTAGGGATTTTTTTATGTGCCGTTAAGATAAACTTCGGATGTAACTAAATACATGCATAATCAAAATGATAATTTTCTCTAGGCATGAACAATCCTGCCTCATGGAATCTGTAGCAAGTAAACAATTCAATTTTTTAACAGAATGACAAAATGTAATAGTTTCTTAATTCCTTTGATTACAGAACTTTCACATAAAACGAACACTAAATGTTTTCTTTAATATAATTTGGTAAATTGAAATTTTTTAATAAAGAAACATGTATGTAGTAGAAGATGATACAACAGCGTTAGAATAAATGGTGGCCCTTTCTATAACAGACACTTACAGTATTAATTTAATTCAAACGTTTTTTTATTAAAATTCAAATTTTACAATTTCATTGATATCAAAAATCAGAAGTACCATACTGTAAAACTAAATAATAGTTAATAGTTAATATGAAAAGGTACACTTTTTTAAGTTGTTTTAAAAAGCTCGTCTCTTTGTTGAGTGTATTTTGGACATCCAAGAAAAAAAATCATATTTCCTTCAGATTAAGACCCACAGTATAAACATCGACTCTCAACAATTAACAAAACCTTAAATAAGTAAGAATTTCATTTAGATTACTAGCTTTATTCCGCAGTTTACCTAAAATAATATTTTCTTTCCTATTGCCCAAACTGAAGTGTTTGTAAGCTATTGTTGTATTTTGTTTTTTAAGTTTTAACTTAAAGATGGATAGAGTTTATGAAATTTTCGTTTGTACATGAAGATTATTCCATAATTTACATGTAGTCTTAACAAAGCTATTCTAATAAGTAGTCCGATATAGTGGTAGACAGGAAAAAAGATCATTCGACCTAAGATTATATGCATGTTCGTTTGAAAATATGATTGAATTAAATCGAACATGAATTTTGGTGCTAAACCTTTTTTAATCTTGTAGAATAGAATTAATTTATGTTTATCCCTTTGGGATTGTAATGTTTCCAAACCAAGTTCACTATATAAAATGATATTTAAGCAATTCAGAGTTTTCCATGATAGAGTTGCCCCACACAAAATCACTTCATCCCAATCTAGGTCTTATAAAAGCCGAACTTTATCAAGTGTTTCTCTATCAAGTGTATACTTGAGAAATCTTAATCTATTCAACTTGTTTTGAATGTTTTTCATACATGCCATTACAATGTTTAGATCAATGAACCTCCACCTGTACATGAAGATGCAGGCCTACTTTTTTTTTTTTTTTTAGATTTCTGTGTTTTCATTTTTACTGTAGAGAGTATACGTTATTAATTATGACAAAATATATAACCTCAGTTTTATGTGTTTCTAATTTAGAGGTAAATAATGGAATTGAAAACTCAAAATAATAAGAGATGAATTGTTTTGTTTAAAAATAAACTATAATTATGCATAGCAGAGAGTTGGCTGGTGCTTCAAAAATAGTTTATCTGGCAAGTTTATGAAAAACTATTGGTAAATCGCTGCTGCAACTTATTGGATAAATGTATGAGAACCATTTATTTATCATTTCGTCAGGGAAGTAATCTGACTTCTTCAAATTAAGCAGTACATGATGTTATATATTTCTGTCTAAATACAAATAAATATACCCTTTACCTAATAAAACAGTATAGAGGTTATTTTTTTTTTAATAATTAGAAACATATACAACGCAGGTGCCTGTCGAATGGAGCTGTGTTGAATTGACTGAATTGTAACGATAACGGTCAATATTTATTAGATAATGTTTGTCAGAGATTGTGACAAGTTTAAACATTAAATTCTGTGGCACGAGGGAATGATAATCAATTCTACGTCAAAGACTATTATAGCCCGACTAGCCCGTTCCATTCCGAAGAAAACGGTTATCTTCTTAGTTTCATTTACAAAGTATTGTAATAATAAATGGATATCATATTTTCACTCTCAAAATTAAATAAAGAATCGGACATATCAACCAACAATAAATCAGCCACGTCCGCATATGTATCGGACAGTATGGAAATTTTAAAACTGAAACTTTCAAATATCAAATATCAGGTCATCAAAGTTAAGAAAAAAAATGTCATACCGTTGAAAAAGACCCCAGGTATAAATTTAACGATTTTGGTCTCAGTTTTCAACGTTGAAAAATTACCCGGGGTCATTATTCAACGTTGAAAAATGACCATCGGGTCAATTTTCAACCCGGGCCAAAATTCTTGTTACACCGGACATAGAGAATAGTTTTCCTTCCGACTTATTCCGTCAATTGATACCGTTTAAGAAGCCAATCTTTGCGATCGGGAGTAAGGTTAACATTATTCCGCAGACCATCCCGATTATCTCGACAAACATGTGACCTTGCCAAGTGCCTAAACCGGATTTGGTGTTGAGACTCTGATATCAAAAATGCTACAAGATTGGGGCATGTCAGATGAACAGCACCAGTAGAAGGGAACAAAAGATGTATGTCAAATAAAATTATAGATTATACACAAACATAACGCAATATTCATGTGACAAACTGGTGTATCATAAAAAAAACTACAGATCAAATTCATTTGATTAATTACCAAATAGAAACTTTGTACACTGAAAATACAGATAGAAATTAAAATTGATTTTTATTATTTTTTTGATTTTTCATCATTCATACTGATACAAATAAATCCACCAAGTAGCTTTTCAGGCTTAAACAATTAACACTTTATATTTGTATAAATGTGATAGAAAATAAGAATAACACTATATATGCTACATTTGATTATAATTAGGACTACACTTCCGAATAATAGTCTTACGCATATGCGAAGAAAAATGTGATTTGAATCACTATTATGTAACTGTATAATTGTTTTATTTTCAAACCAAACATTTAAGAGTAACGTGTTAAGGACGTTGTTTACTCAGGGTATGAGTTCTCAAATCCGGATTGTTTAAAAGTTCAATTTCATGAGTAAAATTTGTTTTAAATACAAAAAGTATTTATGAAATGAATTATTATTAATATAACAATCGATATTTTTACTAAATTATGGAATTAGCCTCTGACAAAGTTTGACTTTTAGCAAAACAGAGGAAATTCGGACAAAATTTTTCAGATTTTGTTTTCCACTGAAATATTTTTGGTAGTACTATGATATTTAAAGTTAAGATTTTATTTGTAAGTCAACATAATTTTGCATATTTTCTGTTGGTTTGATCTTGCTTTTTCGTTTAGATAATCGTATAGCACACACTACAAAAATACTGAAAAATGCTTAAAAATGATAAAAGACACCGTATCTCAAAATTTTGATCATTGACCTCATATAAATTTTATACCAGCAGAGAAAGGTCAATATACTTAGTTTAATACTATAAATGCTTTAGCATTATCATCATTCAGTTTTTTGTTATATTGAATCAAAAATGGGTAGTAATTTGAAAACTTATAGAGGAA
The DNA here is from genome assembly GCF_963853765.1 of Magallana gigas. NCBI lineage: Eukaryota > Metazoa > Mollusca > Bivalvia > Ostreida > Ostreidae > Magallana > Magallana gigas. The sequence goes on along the minus strand of NC_088860.1, from coordinate 48,179,749 downwards.
ATTCGGACTAGAATATCTATAAAATTGTGAATGAAAACTTAATGCTTTGTATCTATTTAAAGTCACTACCATTCATAAACAGTTTTTCATTTGTTAAAGAGTTTAACAATTTGTATTATTTTAACAATTTAAAAAAATCTGAATCATAGTGTAAATTTTTTTGGATTTTTCTTGAATTTCCCAAAAATATTCAATGGTCATTAACTCAAAAAGTAGGTCATTGACCTTCTTTTTTGGAACTGAAGAATAACACTACCATGTAAGGTCTATAACACACAATAGTTGGTTTTTCATTATCATCAGTGGAATTTTTTTTCATTCTGAGTAAACGTCATCCTTAAGTAATCTTTCTTGATTAAAGATTCATATAAGGTTGCCATTGCCTAGAAAATTAAATTGTGCAAGATGCAGTGCGTGCGCAATTAGTAAATTTGTCGGATGACTCCTATGGACACAAAAATATGTATTTTATAAAAAAAACAATTTATTTTCTTACAGTTTTTTAATATAAATTGTATTATCAATATATTATTTCATGCCATTAAAAGCTATTCTATTTCTTCCGATTTCATTTGTCTTAAAGTTGAACAGTTACAATATTGTTATTGTTTCTTGGTAGAGTGTAGATCAAAAGCATTCTAGACCTCAAGGAGGAAAGAACTTTCAGAGCTTTAATACATTCAGATGGTATCACCATCAAATTGGTAAAAATGGGACACATCATCAAATTCTTAGATTCCAATGGCCAAGTAAGCTGTTAAATTTCAGCATAGCTGATTCTACCGGTGCCATGTTGGTAACCTTGTCTGACAAGACAAAACAAGCTCGGATCATGAAAGGAAAGACAATCCTTGTCAGATATTTCAATCTTAAAGGAGCAAAAAAGTCAAACAAGTCACACAAAACAACAATAATTGAGAAGCCAAGTGTAAATGTTCCTGAAGGAATCGGCAGTTCATTAAGCATGCCACCGTCTCCAATATCGAAGGTTGCAGAGGCAAATGCTTCTCCATTAGATTCATTTTCTCTGTTAAGGGACAAATGATCAAAGACTTTTGTAAAATCTCCATCTTTGACATTGATTATCATAGCAGAGAATACAAAAAACATAAAAGTATTTTAATCATGTAAATCTGAATTTCTCTATTGGTTTATTTCAGAACGAAGCTGTTTAAGTCAATTGGAACAGAAAATACATCCGATTGACGTTCGAATTACACGTGAACATATGGAAGCATTTACGATTACAAATGCAGCAGTGGGACTGGCCATTTAAGAACACTCATCAAATTCAAACTACATGGTTATTAAAATTAGGCTACCAGTAGTGAAACAAGCAGTGTCAGAATATGACAACAATGCTTCCGACCTAAACTCAAACGATTTGGAAGAAAACATCTAGAATAAAATCCCATTTGACATTAATAGCATACGACAATGATCTGAAATCCTCAGTCTGAACATTACATTCACTTAGAACAAGAACAACATCGTCCCAAATGAGAAAGAAATGGATTTGACCCTGTAATTTCAGCTCCATTAATCAACAAAAGTAATGTAAGTGTACTTCTGAAATTACTTATTCCCAATACAGATTAAAATACTAGCAACATTTTGTTCTAGAAGCATACATTCTCTTTTCTCCCTTAGTTCTTGTTTAACAAATTAATTGATACTACAATTTTTTTTGTTGAAGCTTTTCTAACATACTTTGTAAGATTGTTAAATAAACAGAATCCGATGCTTTCTCAATTCTTTCATTGGATTAAAAGAGTAACTTACCATTGAATAGTGAAATAATTTTGGACACCTTTTAAGAGAAAAAAAATGTGATATGCACATTTTTGTTAAACTTATATATGCCCTCGAATCCTGTTTCTATTTTCTTAACCTCAACAGTGTAATGATTACAAGTAACAACACATGTTCTCAAAATAACCATGACTATTTCTGTTGACAAAATCAATGTTAGTCATAGTGTTATTGCAATAAAAGAAGTGTTTTTGTGTGCAAACACTCTTCAAAATGTTTTTCCACAAAACATTTCTTTCTACACCTTAAATAAATCAAGATATCCAAATGCCTCATCAAAAAAGTATAAACCTTTTTTGGATGGGAGTATTTTAAATATGTGCCTACATGTACATGTAGAATGTGCTTTTTTAACATAAACAGTATTAGTAATAATTAAGTGTTACCATTTTCATTTTTCATTTTGGAAGCAATAATTTAACTTTATCCCCACATTTTTCACCACTTTAGCTCACACTCAGCATTCGAAGGTATACTAGTAACTAATATATATTTATATATTACACACACAAGCAAGAGCTATAAGTTACAGTCTTATGGATATGGGTTTAAGCTAATTTTGCATGCATGTACATTAAATAGGGGGGAAATTACAAATATCCATTTTAATTTTAATAGAAAAAATAAAAAAAGTATACAGTAAAACAATCTATGTAGATATTGCATAATTTCAAATCATTACAATAGAAAATCGGAAATTACACACCTACAAAAATGGGTCCGGATGAATGGATACAACGTATGCACTACATAGTATATACATTGTAGCAAGCAACAATAAACAAAAGGAATTCTCTCCAAAAGTAAAGACCGATTATGGGGGAAGCTCGTTCTCACACATGAACACACACACGCGCACAATTTATATGTGTAATTAATTCCCCAACGATAGCACCGTAAATCAGTTTATCTAAAATCCTCTTAACAATTCCCGGAATGAAAATGCTCGGCAATACGTTCAATAAAAACATTCGTAAAGTAACTTCCAGAAAACATTTACTTGCGGGTATTTTAGTTTCTTTTTTGATCGTAAATAAACAATATATCTATCAAAATATAAAGTTACGTATATTAGACTAACCTTCATGCAATGAAAAATAGTATGTTGAAATTGAATGCCGTTTCGTTGTTTAAGGTCGTGTGTAGTCTTCCATCAACACATTCTACTCAACATGTTTTAATGTCGTTTAAAACTTGAATGGGCCAAGATAATACGAAATTGACTTAACCGATAAAAAATTGATTGTTCAGGCTTTATATGTGCTATTTGTGTGATAAGAATATTTGTTTGCATTAACTTCTGGAAACATCAGAAGGTAGCCAAGTAAAATACAACGCTCTAATATTAAAAAAAAACAGTGGTCCATGTGATCAAATCTCGTAAAGCCAGAAGGGTCTCCTCAGAGATTTAATAAGGCAGCTATTAAGTTCATACAATGTTAACTTTTTAACATTGCAGTTCACTTCTCATATTGTAGCATAGATTGTTATAGTTGATGGACCCGGTGTCAAGCCCATGGGTGTTTACCGTGTTGTACCCTTATGTGTGTGTGTACGACGTCACCAATATCAGTGCAGATCAAAACTCCACTCCTATGTGAAATTATAGTTATCTTTTTGATTAAACACTTAAGTCAAATTTACCTGAACTTAATTGCACTACGTTACTAACACCTGTGTTTACTAATATTAATTTATTTTGTTTATATGTATCAAGCAATTTGTTTATGATAATAAACCATACTATATACCCTTTCCTAATCTCTTACTATCTTTCTGTATTTCACTTAAGACTAATATACAAACAATGTTGCAATCTGATCAGCAATATTTAAAACGGCATGAACATATTCAAATATTTATAAAAAGATAAGCTCCAAACTATAGCAGATATTGATCAAAAAAGGATTAAGCCATCATTCAGCTCCAATGTTTGCTGAATTTCTCATCTCCATTAAACTAATGATGTATTTTTGCTTTCAAAACATTTCTGCTATAGCGTGTTATTAATATTCTTTTAAATAAGCACAAAGTGCAAAAATAGAAATGAAGCATTGTTCAAAGTAGTCTTCACTTATTTTTGTGGATCTTTTTTACACTAAGGAAAAAGGTCCCCGATATCTACATGTTAATGATACCACGTGTATTATTTGAATGTATCAGAGAGATGTTTTCCCTCACAGTCTTCACACAGGTGTGTGTTACAAATGAAAGGAGGAACGGGGCTCACAGAGATGACACCGCACCACATCCTGGAGGCTGTACTCAGACTCAATGGTAATATACTTTATTTATAGATATTTGAAATCGTAAAATGTAAGGCGATTTTTAATATTTTCATTTCTTACATTTTGCAGATTTTGATGGATAAGCATTTGAAACTCCTGTTTGCAATAAACAATTTTAGTTTTTTAGTTGCATAATTGTGAGAACAGTGAACAAGACTTTAATGGTGAGTGAAAACATATTGATCGGAAAGGACTTAGCTCTCTTTTCACACAATGTGGCTACGTTGCTTTTGTCCATCTTTATCCATATTCTTTACAAATGAATAGGATATCAACATTAACACATACACATACTTGGGTTGTACAATAAATTGTGATTTACATAAATTTGAGAGTCTATCTAAACATAATGTCACAGATGCAATAAAATCATAATCAATTTAACCTCTGAAGATTTAAATAAAAACTAGTAGGCTAATTGTTCTCGAACAATTAGAGGTCTTTCCACCTAATATTTTTAATGAATTGCTAGATTGCGGAATAAGGTATACAAAAAATTATTATACCTATGATACATGTTATACTATAAAATGGGAAAACCACGAAGCCATTAATTGATAAATGGTTTTAAGAGAGATTTTTTTATTATTATCAAGCCATTTCTTTAAGAATTCCATGTTGTATATATCGTAAAGATTTATTAAATTACTTTTCTGATTTTTTTTCCACATTCTATGAACAAAACTGAGCAAAGTGAATATTCTTTACACAATCATATAAACAGTAAAGCTAACAATAGAAGAGAGTGCTGTAGAGGCTAGCTGTCTTTGTACAAAATGAATGGGTTGACTGTAAAAACAAGTTCCACTTGAGTAACCACAGGACTTGATGTGATACCTGGCTGACCCAATTCAATACCTCATTGCGCAATCCAGCAAGCTATTGAAACCTGTATTTCAAATGATATGAAAACTCATTAATTAACAGACTTCCAAATGACCTTGACCTTTGACCTTTATGTCATTTTGTTCGGCCAAGGTAGACGCTTCCATCCCAAGTGGTCCAAAGTCTCTATGATAAATTATAAAAAAGTTGGAAGTGATTTTATGGAAATTCAAATACTTTCAGGGGCAATAACTGATAGAAGGGGGTCTCGGATCCTTTCGGTATTAGTAGATTGAAGAACCCTCTAAGTGTACTGAAGACATTGGTAAAAGTTCCAAGTCTCTATCTCTTATGGTTTCAGAGGAGTAGCGATAACAAGCTTTTTGTATAGAAGGGCAATAACTTTTTAAGTTCTTGGGGTCAATAGGGACAGTGTCACCTGAAAGGTGGAAAGACCTAAACATAAGAAATACAAAAGGTCTTTCACCTGAAAGGTGGAAAGAGCTAAAAACATAAAGAAAACAAGAGGTCTTTCACCTGAAAGGTGGAAAGACCTAATGATTTACTTTTGCAGATTATATACCTATTTGGTCACGAGGAAAGGATAGCCGCCCCTCCAATGGCAAAGTTACTTCTGCATTATTGACGTTTTGGTTTGAATTCGTAACTTTTACAAAACATGATTGCATTCATATTATTTTTAATCTTAAATTGAGTCGCTTTTTGTGTTTTATTATTGACCACATTTGAATTTGTGTTGCGATATTATATACGTCAATCACTCACTAGCTTTATTTTTTCTAAAAAATGTATGTCTTCCTTCAACATAATTTATTTTTGACGAAGATACAGACGTTCATTCATTAACATTTAAACCTCTTAAAAGGTATTCTGATATATATCTTTTTCTTTTAATTGGATATATTCTTTCCAATCTTTTTTTCGCTTGTGATTTTTTTTATCAATTGATGCAAGATAGAATTTCATATAAATATTTCTTTATCTTTTAGCAAGACGAATCTTTTTGTTCTTTAATAAAGAGGTAAAAAACCGTGGAGGTAATAAAAATGAACAAGAATGTTTTCTGATTTTTTCAAAAGTTTGAAAAATATGCAATATCTGTTTTGAAATATATGTTGTTTGTAGCTTTTTCAAATTGTAATATCTTCTCTAAAAATCAACGTTATATTGTCAAAAACTCTTTTGTTCTCTCTCTGTTATCAGTTTGACAACACATGATTTACTATTTTACTTGAATTTTTTTTCAAGTGGACTTGCATACTTGTCTTCATGCATAAATCCAAGCTTGAGATTTAACCCTTGCTGGCTCCATCACAATATAGCGATCTTAAAAATTGTTCATTATGCTCTTCGTTGAAAATACATGTAACTCGAGTTGCATGAAAAAATGACAATGACAAATCGTCAACCATCTAACAAATCCATTAAACGAAACACAAATTTAAAGCATAGCAACACGGACCTCTAAAACATAGAAGTTAAATCACGAGCCTAGGAGATAATAAGCATCCTCTGCTGACTGGTCACACCTGCCATGCGCCCAATGTCATATCGGTAAAAATATCATTATCGGGAAAAGGTCTTAATTTGGGAAAAATATTATGATCGGGAAAAACGGAGAAAAATCCGAAGACAATTCGGTATTAAATCAAAAGTCCAGAGTAGAGCAATCACGGTCCTCTGGAAAAACCCAAAAGCAGGATCAGGTGTCTAGGAGGAGTGGGCATCCTCTGCTGACCGGTCACACCCGCCATGTGCTCTTTGTCGTAATCGGGAAAAAGATCGGAAAAGTCCGTAGACAATTAGGTGATCAATTATGGTCTAAAAATTGGTAAGAAAACTGTCAGTCAGCATGCGCCCAATGGAAGATTGTATTTGCTGACAAGGTCGTTGTATCGACCATAGAACTTACGAAAAGACTACTTTAAACGAGACTGTTGATAGTCGTGTTTTATCAACTTGTTTGTCAGTAGCTTGCCTTGCCTTAGAAACTGTTCATATGAAGAGCATGCCCATGCATATCGAATCAACTGAGTAACAAAAACACCATTTGCAGGTGATGAAAGTATATTGCTACATTAGTCAGGAAAGTTGACTGTAGAAAAATTGAAGTCATCGTGTTTATCATAAAGTTTTGTTGTTAGGTTACCATTAATGTCCATTTCCAGTATATAAATATATCAAATATATCACATCCTATATTAGCCCTCGGTCGCTGTATATCAGCCCTCGAGCTTAACGGCTCTCGGGCTGATATACATCAACTTCGGGCCAATATAGGATGCGATATAAAATTTGCCATGTAATAATCAATATCTATCGTATTGCTCATGAAAGAGGAGGTATCGAACGAAAAGTATCCTCGGGAACAGACTGTCCACTAGGAGAGATACATGTTCGGTGGTTAAAATGAAAAAAAAATGACAATAACAAACCGTCAACCACCTCAAAAAATTCATGAAACGAAGCAGAAATTCAAAACAGAGCAACACTGACCTCCAAAATCTAGAGGTAGGATGAGGTGCCTTGGAGGAGCAAGCATCTTCTGCTGACCGGTAACACCCGCCGTGCGCCAAATGTCATATCGGTAAAATGTCACAGTGTTTGATCAAGGAACCATTTGTTTGTAAGATGCCATACGAGTTGAAGCCAATTTGAAAGAAAATGACTTAATAATAATCATTCGAGAATACAGAACTGAGCAATGATCGATTTCATAATATTTTTGAATCTAAAGTTGGCATGAATGGGTCTATTTCAATAAAAGGAAGAGGCGTATGTGACATACACAGATCAACACCGGACATAACCATACAGTCTTTCGGTCATATAAATCAGCCCCGAGGGTTATAAAACTTTTTTTTTTACTCATACTCAATCTCGTACTCCGAGTATGTGCTCCACTGAGTACGACTTTAAAATCCGAGGTTTTAAAAGATTTGGAGTACGTTCTCCCCTGAGTACTATTTGGAGTATACTCTAAAAACCGGTGAATGAAATTTTGCGCCTCTTGGGTTCGTTTCAGAAAGAAGTCCTACGCCAAGAGATAGTGCTATGTCATGTTATAAATTTTGAATTTAGTGGGTGGCAGTAAATACAAAGAGATACAATGAAAAAGAATGATTTATTTAGTTCTGGAATTTCATTGCCACTGGGGTTTTTCACGTATTAATGTGCACTTGAGAGAGAGAGAGAGAGAGAGAGAGAGAGAGAGAGAGAGAGAGAGAGAGAGAGAGAGAGAGAGAGTTAGTTACATAGAATGATAAAGTGATAATTATGATTATCTAATGCCCTTTAGCAATCTTTCTTTATTACTAAGAATTATTATTGCTGATTCTTGGTTAGATTCTATATTTCCAGGCAACCTTGCTTTTTGTTAATTTCTAGAATATATTTTGATTATATATTGTACATGATGCACATTAACACCTAATAATATATAAAAACACTCCGAAATTTTGTTCAGTGTAATATATAAAACGTACAGCTTGTTATAACATATACATGTTTATACAGTTTATATCAATGTTATGAACAACACCCGTTTACATATTTGTTAATTATTTCCCCATAGTTTCTTTATATGTAATATTGTATTTTCTTCACTTTACCCGTAGAGCACTCGGCCACAAAGAGGTTGTCTCTGGTGTCCAAACATAAACCCCATGGACTTTTTAAATGACAGTTGCTAATGTAGCGGAGGAACTGTCCATCCTGATCCAGGATGTGGATACGGTGGTTGTATAAATCTGCTATCATGATCCAATTGTGGCTGTCTGTTGTGATGCCGTATGGTATAAATGATCCCTTGGTAGTAGAGGGAGGACCGGTGTAGGTAAACCGGAGTTTCCCAGCCTGATTTACCACCACTACTGCACCAGCTCCATGGTCCGACACACAGATATCTAGGTTCCTGTTCTCAATGATGTATTTAAAGTCACCAGATGAATATAGAGGTTGTCCTTTGTCATCGTATTGAATATTTTGTTTCTCTTTGGAGCCAGAGTAGCGTACAACTTTTGCTTGTTTACCGTAATTATCGTCCATGGCAACAAGTAGGTCACCAAATGAGGTACTACAAACATTACGAGGCTTCCACCCTCGCAGTCTGATCACTGTTTGCATTTGTGATTTTTTCACTATATTCACAGTTCTATCATCTAAATCAGTATAAACTAAATCCCCGCTCCTTGTCACTGCTATGTCCAATGAATTGTTCCCTGACTTAGATTGGATTGAATTCAGTAGTTTGCCCTGCAGATCGTATAGTCTCATCACAGAATCATTAAAACGACATATCCATACATTTTGATCACTCACACATGAAACATTATGTAATGACCTATTAAATACTTTATACTCGGTATTTATCTCTGTGATGATTCGTGGTTCATCAATGAGCGGTCTTTTCGAGAAAAAATTCATTGTGTAGCCATGTTCTTCTGTTCTGATAGATGATGCTGACAGAGAACCAAACTGTTGATATAGCTGTTCTTTGTTGATCTTCTGAGGGGTAAAACTTGGACAGGACACTGTGAGTTTAGGAGGCAATCTTCTAAATTCAGCATTTCTGGGTTTGTACGCAGAGACAAGGCTGACATCATTGGAATCAAGTAACGTATTCAGATCAGCAATGCTCTGTGTGATTTCAGAAATGGTGCGTTTGATTTCATCTTCCTGTTGATTTAGGACAGCCAGGTGTTTGGAGTCCATTTCATCAAGATCAGATTTCAGTTTCTGTATACTGGTGTCTATTTCTCTGTGCCAGTCTTCTCCATGTTTGTTGATTGCTGTTGTCAATTTCTGGGAGTTTTCATTAAGATCTACCTTTTGTTCTGAAATGCTAGATAAAATCTCTTTATATTTAGGATAAATAAATTTTTCAAAATCTTGTAAATCTTGCTGTAAGAATTGTTTTTTGTTTTTTAAACTTTCCAAAATGTCCACTACATGATGAGTTTGGTGTTCCTTAGAAGAAACACAGAGTTTACAAATAGGAATGATGCATTGTTCACAGAAACGTTCACATGTTTTTGTTGAATGTTTTTGACAATAAGTAAAAGCTCCCCGATATTTGAATGGCACCACTTTGTGTAATTTGGATTTATTAGAGAGATGTTTCCCCTCACAGTCTTCACACAGATGTATGTTACAAATGACACAGTGTAGAGGGGGGACTGGGGTCTCACAGTGATGACACCGTACCACATCCTGGAGGCTGTACTCAGGGTCCATGGTCAAACCGGTTCTTTATGACTAATGAAAAAAACCTGAAATTAATTAAAAGCATAAAAAATAAAAAAACATAAAAAGCATAAATTTTTATTTCGACATTTTGCAATTATTGACACGAGGCTGCTTAAACCACCCTTTTCTGCATAATTATAGCAGCGGTATGGATCTTTATCTATAAATCTTTGAACAAATATAATTCCTTCTGACTTTTCATGACAGTAAATGACCTACATGTATTATGATAATTTATACAAATTAAACACTCCACTTTCTGAAAGTAATTAAAATTTCTGCTTGAATAGTTCAAAATAATCTTCCTCTTTATGTAAATCTTAATTCTAATGATAAGCTTATCAATTTTAACATTTTTTCCAACATTCAAGTCAGTGAAAACTTGAAAATGCTCTTTTAATAAACTTGCAAATTCCTCTTAATCTCCCCTTTGTTTCACCGACAAAGATTATTTCTAATTTAAAAAAAAACAACAACGAATTACCAATTTATATCTGAGGTCATTTAGCAAAGACTCTTGTCCATCTTGGGTTCTGGTGAGAAGGAACTGCTAATAGAATATTCAAGGTAAGATGGTGCGTTTATGCTTGGAAGAAAATTTTCTGCTTCCTTCTCCTATGATGCGATCTAGTGCATTTGTTGTCTTTTCTGCTTATGCTATGCATGTTCTGATGATGGCCTTAAAAATCTTGTTTACTAAGACTGAGTCTAACTTTTGCTGTGTATTTTGTGATGACAGCATATCCAGCTCACTCAGTATGTAATCAATGAGACTTTGTTTAGATTCTGCATCTAAATGAACAAGAATTATCAAATAAGTTAGCTAAATAAAACTTTAGTGCAAAATATTTTTACCACATACATATTTTGACAGTACCTAAAACCAGTCTCAAGAAGGGATACAGAAACCTAAATTAATTAAAGTATTGTGTATTACATGGCTTGCTGATGCCCTTTGCTGCGGGTCAAGCACCTACATAAATCAAGATTATTTGATTTTGTTTTGTTACATAGTTTGTATACAATGTAGGCAATGATTCCCCATGTTTGTGTAAAATCTCTATAATCGTTAATAAAGGCACTATTACACAAAAACTACATTCATTCACTAGGATGTAAAAAGTCCAGATTATCTGTTTTTAAACGCCCCTAATACCTTTTCAGGTATCAATACCCAATAGAAAGTCTCTTGGGATTTTTCTTTACAAAAGACATGAAAGTATCTCGGTGATAACGTTAAAAAGTATGTGAGGTGTCTCGAGTGCATCCAAATAGAGAAACGATGTAATTTGTTTCTAGTTTAAATCTCCGCAAAATATTTATTTTCGTTCATGTACATTTCTGCGGGTAAAAAAAGATGATAAATTGATGAAGAAATCTCGGGATTTTTCCGTTAAAAAAGATGAAAGCTATAATTCTTTGGACAAACTATAGTCGACCTTAAATGGTTTATACTTGGTCAGTACATTCCATATGAATGGTGCAGGATATTGACCACGTTAGCAACATTTACAATAAAATAAAGGCAAATATATCTTACCGACTGCCTTTGAATAAATTGCAAATAATGAATGATAACAATAAAAATTTACTTTGTATAAGTGATAATTTCGGTAAAAATCATGACGTGATAAGTTTCTACGAATGACGGCATAATGCTCAGAGGGAAGAATTTCTCGTACGAGGGGTGTTAAGGAGGCATATGGATATTTTAATGTGATTTGTTGAGAATTGAACAAGAGATTGCTCAAACATATGTTAACGTTATTAGATATTCGCTAAAAGGTATGTAATTTTGCTTTTAACACAGTGCCGGATAATTATGCCAGTGCCAAGGTGGCATTTTTGCACCTGCTTAAGATGCAGTTTCGGGAAAATAATTATATACCAAATGATACACCATTGTCTAGAGAGTATATAACCACTTCTGTTTTTAGTGTATTTCACCTGACAGTGAGATATTTACCTTTAAAATTAATATCCTATCGGAAAATGATAATTCCCATAGGAGAATTGATTCTCCAACAGGAAATATAGACAATCCTATAGGATTTTTTAAAAGTCCTGTAGTAATTATATTTTTTCTTATAAGAGAATGGTATTTCTTGCTGGAATTTGATTCAGACATTTAGTTTTCCTATAGGATATTAAGTTTTCCAATCGAATTTTATCAAATCCTATAGGAATTGAAATTCCTGTAGGAAGTTCTTGTATTCCGATAGGAAATTTCAAATAGCCTATAGAAATGTTTTTTCCTACGGGAAAAATTACTTTCTTATAGGAATTTATTTTTGAATGGTAAATATCTCACATGACAGGTGAGATACAATGATAACAAACGCGGATGTACAATATTTCAACGTTATCATCCGGGCTTCATTATGGCTGAGGCAATGCAAAATCCCGTAGACTTTCTATTTTTAGCCGTGTATTAAAACCTGACAAGCTAGAGGAGGCGTATCAAAAGAGAAATCTTGGGGTTTTTTTCATACTGTTGAATAAACATTAGTGTAGCGGAAACTGGGGAAAATATTTCACTTGTGGAGACAAGCACCAAATTTTGCATGAAGGTTCCTTGAACATTACTTAAATAACAAACATCGTTGGCCAGTCACGTTTTGGCCATTTTCAAAATGGCCGCCTCTTATTTCAAAATGGCGTCCTTTTTCATAATGTTTTCTGGATTTTTAAAATATTTCTGGGTAATATTCTACTTTTTTTCTGTGAAAATAAGAAAAAAAATTGTTGTATAATAAAATTGAGGTTCATATCATAAAAATCGTTTAAAAACATGCTGTAGTTCTTTATTGAACATACATGATCTATTTGTCTGAGCAGTTGCAGCTGCAAAGAGCAGTGCAAAGCAGTTTGGACTTGGAAAAATTTGCAATTACCGGAGAACAACTTTTTTTCATCCACCTTTTAGTAGTTCTTCACATGATGCCGCACGGTGGTGGTAAGGATGTCCAGTGCGGAACACCAAAACAGCAATGTTTCTCTTTCCCAAACCAATCTAGAAGGGGATGGAGAGCATTGCTCCTAACATAATGACTGACCTACTGTATGCCCTGATTGCAATACATATCTCTAAATATGATATACAAGAGCAGCTCTTGAGGGAAGGGGCTATTATACGGTCGCTGCTTACCAGCAAAGAGGCTAGGTGCGCGGCATTTACTCTATTGATAGTGCTGGAATAATCATACAAAAAAATTCTTTCATTCATTATATATATCACAAGGAGAACTTAAGAATCTGAATACTTCTTTGACGTTTTCAAACACATTCCTGGCCTCCTATGCCTATGCTGTGTTTTATCCTTTCCAGGCATCGTCTGAATCAAGAGGTATTTATAAACATCGAATAATTTAACAAAGTACGCGGCAAAAATATCTTTGGACAGACTTTACAACGTATATTTTTAAGTTTACATTTAACACGTTTCATTAGTTTGATCAATGCTTAACTTAAACAGTAATGCTAGAATCCCGTGTTATTTGTTGCTTTGATTCAACATGCTGTTTTCTGTGGTGAGTGTATAAAAGTTGGTAAGGACTGGACGACTACTTTTTTAATTGAGGAGAATATAAAACTCTAGCAGCAGTTTTTATAAAACTGAGATGTTTTTTTCCTTTACTTGATGTGATAAATGTTCTGTAGAAACCGTGGGTAGGTGTTGTTCTATCTTAATTTATATTAGGAAATATATGTACGAGGTGGAAATAATTTACTACCCGAGTTTATTGTCATGGGCTTCGGCCAATCACTGTTGTGTCCATATGAGGCATCCGGCAAATGCTTCAAAGTGCGCACACATTCCGCTTGCAAAAGTAGTTCTTATAAAAACTTGAAGCTTTGGTTAAGTATTTATATAACATTTTACTCAGTTTTATTTCAATTCATTTACCATAAGAGATGCAAACGTGCATTAAATACAGTTCGACCTGTTAATTCAAGAATGCACATTTTGTCTCACGCGTAAGAATTTTGATCGAAAGTTTTATTCAGTAATGCAGTTGACCTCGATGAACTGACCTCGATCATAAAAAGATGCTTCATGAACTGACCTCGATCTATTGATGTTGTTAATAGTAGCTAGGAAGACGGCTTGATTTATAAACAAGGTTATGTTATAATGCGATCTCAATAGCAAGTTATGATGGCATTCAATGTTTTTCAGTCGCATTAAATTATTTTAATACAACTCTTTTTTGTATTCGTGTTAATGCTCTTTGAAGAGCCTTTCTCAGTATTTTGAAGTAGAAGAAGAAAAAGAAGATACATTAACTTTTAATAATTACGTTAAAAATATAAAACTAGACCAGGAGTTTACGAACGGCTTTCCCTCAAATTTATTTCAAAATTAAATTTGTTGACGGTTTATAATGATGCAATCATGGTGAACAGATTCAAAATATTCTATATTTTGTAAAAATACAGTTCTTTTTAAGTTATTTTACATCAAATTGATCATGTTGATTGCTAAGAGAGAGAGAGAGAGAGAGAGAGAGAGAGAGAGAGAGAGAGAGAGAGAGAGAGAGAGAGAGAGAGAGAGATGAGAGAGAGAGAGAGAGAGAGAGAGAGAGAGAGAGATTTTGTAATCATGGGTACGTGACGTGAAAAGTCTAAATCACTTGACGAGATCATGCGCAGATCCAGGAATAAGGGGGAGTATGGGTTAAAGGTAATTTTGTTTGCCCCCCCCCCCTCATCTCTATCCCCTTGAGATCTTGCTTAAAATGCATCCCCCGGAGATGCTCATTATAAGCAACGCAGGTTTTTCTTAGTCTACTTATAAAAAAAATCGCGCTATGTCACAAAAAATAATATTACTCCCGCAATTTATCGACATGCAAAATTGTGACAGATTTTGAGACGAGCTTATATTCTGGCAGCGAAATATGCCAGATATTATTATTTTATAAATGTAGGGGCTTTGAAAGATATTTAATGTTGGAATTGATCATCAAAGCTGACAAACGGTATTTCTTTAATGTCGAAACTATGTAATAAATGCAATATTGATTGTCAAATATGCCAGAAACATGTATATATACCCCACTTTTGACGGTATAAATAATAAAGTTAACACTTTGCCGCTCCATTGCACAAAAATTGTCATTATCATCGCCGCTCCAATGAATACAGATCGCTTATATTACATTTTTATTCAGTCTTAATTTTTTAAATTCAGTTTTTGGCAAAATTATTAGGCCGGGGACCACCTTTGCCACTCTTGTTCCAACATCCTTGAAACATCGGTGACTAGTACATGAATAACATTTTGGTACGATCATTTGAAGGAAAAACGACTTTAAAGGAAAGGCCCGAGGTGGCCGAACAAACAGCTTATTCGTCCGAACAAATCCTTATTCGTCCGAGCAAATAAATTATTCGTCCGAACGAATCGTAATTCGTCCGAACAAATCCTTATTAGTCCGAGCAAATAAATTATTCGTCCGAATAAATCAGATTTTTTTTTCATCTGGTCCTTCCACGCCGCCGTACATTTACACCTATATAATCGAAAATAAGAAGTTTTTGGCCCGATTCAAAACAGTAATTAAATGTTACGTTTTGTTTATTACGAAACAAGATGCTAAGTTGTCCATATGCTTCCTTAACCTACCCTCATAAAGAATATGTATTGAATACGATACATGGTCTCTATGTGACTAACGCTAGCCAAATGTTTCATTTCAAATTTGTAGGAGGTAAGATATACGTGTATGATCAAAAAGCAGGAAGACAGGTTTAGAAGGGATAAATGAATACCATACAGTTAATGAATTTTCAAAGTCGGATCAATATTTTTTTTTGGAGGGGGGGGGGGGATTTGTCCAAACAAGATGTTTATAGTTGATACTTTCGTGGAATAAACACCAAACAGTACCGATATTTAGGAACTACATACTAAACACAGTGATATACAATTATCATTAAAAATAATAAATTATATCGACAATGAAGTATTAAAGTGGTGGCACAAATATGTATGGGTATCCATTTCTTTCTAGACAAAATTACATGTATCATAAGAGATATAAACAATTGCATTTTAAATGATAATATGAGTAGATTCATATCTGGAGTTGGATATTTCGTAAGGTCAACAAACCTGATTTATACAAATACAACCCTAGTACATTAATATTTAAGTTCCTGTGTGCAAGATGAACCTTTCAGATGATGTCAGCCATCCTTGCCACCTAGTAAGCGGAAGAAGCGCTTGTATTTTTTTGACAAAAGTGGTTCACATCTGGCAAAATATAAACCGTTCAGGTGAACTATGGTTAAAGATATAGTTACTTTAGTGACAATATGTGGAACGCAAACTGCACAATCATATCGTATGCGTGGATTTTTAAATTGTGTAAACATTACCTTGCACATTTGTTTGTAATTGAACTTGTTTGGTTTATGTGTAACTGTTATTTCCAATTTGCAAAAAAAAAAAAAAACAACCAAAAAAAAAAAACAAAAAAAACAAAACAAAACAAAAAAGCAAAAACAAAAAAAAAAAACAAAACAAAACAAAAAAAACACCCTTTTCCCACTAGAAATTAAATTAATTATAGATTTAGTATCGTAATTTTTAATTCAATCCTGTTTTGAGATCGAAATTAGATGTCGATCTGATCGTTCGGTGATCGGTCGTGCTTTTTAAATGAAAACAGTTGGATAAAATGGTTATTGTCCTTCCTGAAAATTTAGCTGATATATTAGATATACTCGTTTAAAGATGATTTAAAGTCTTAAGAATATTTTATTTATACTTATAAAGTGATTTAAATTATCATATGTGTTATGCTGTTTTGAAAATGAACTACATAGTTAAGCTTTAATGCTCATTTGAAGTTAGAAAAATCGTATTTACTATAGGCTGACATGATACAAAACTCGTTTTTATGAAAACCAATAAAAAATGAAATTATTAATTTGAGGTACCACCATATATTCCAGTTTGGTTTTCGTATACAATATACACAGTGCTCCAAATAAAACGCTGGTTTATGCATTGCTGTTACTCAAGTAATTGACTGAACAAAATTGATAATGTTTAGATTCATACGTCATTCAAAAAAAAAAATACATATATGCATACATTTTGCATGCATTTTTATTAAATAAATGAAAGATGTTAATCTGATATGTTGCAACCACTATTGAAATAAATTATTTCAATAGTGGTTGGGAATGTATCTCATAAGAAAAATCACCTTGCAACCACTATTGAAATAAAACTACTATTGAAATAAATTGAAGTGATGATTTTAATAGAGGTTGGGGATGTATTTCATGATAAGAACTACTTTACAGACACCATTAAAGTAAACTACTATTTCATTTATTTTTTTTAATCGTAGATGGGGAGGAATTAATTTATGAATATAACTATGTAATCACCATTGTAACACATTTGGAAAGAAAGAAGTTGTATATCATATTTGCAAACTATTTTGAAATGCAAGAAATCTAACGAATAATATCAAATACACAATTATGTTACAATTTTCATTGCTGTGTAGAAGTAAATAACCAAATCTCGCAGATAAACATGCATATACATTTGTTTTTATCTAACAAACAATTCAAAAACACAATTAAGGTACTAAAGACTTGCATAGTTTACGGTAATAGCAATCAAGACTATGATATGAATGTACTTATTTTAGGATTTTCACTGTTGTGCAGAAATAACCAATTCTCGCAGATTAATATATAGAACTGTTTTCATATTTTT
This sequence comes from Magallana gigas, assembly GCF_963853765.1. NCBI lineage: Eukaryota > Metazoa > Mollusca > Bivalvia > Ostreida > Ostreidae > Magallana > Magallana gigas. Next base: position 48,161,812 of record NC_088860.1, on the reverse strand, counting down.
TTCTTTACCTTTCTCTTTCTATAGATATATCATGTTTTATGGAAATTGTAAATTATTTGTACTAGAAGACAACGTTGTAAATTGCAAGAACTTCTATTCGAAACCCTATAATATTAAAAAATAATTTTTAGCTTATATATCATTATAGATTTATGTAATAATGAATATCACTATTAAGATATATAATTTTAATAATGGTTGAGGATGTACTTCATGAAGACCAATATTGAATGAAATAAATTATTTCAATAGTGGTTGGGTATGCGTTTCATCATAACCACTATTGAAATAAATTATTTCAATGGTGGTTAGGTATGCATTTCATTACAACCACTATTGAAATAATTTATTTTAATTGTGGTTAAGGATGCGGTTCAATACAACCATTATTGAAATAAAATATTTCAAAAGTGGTGCGATGTTATTTTAATGCCTATTATTCCGACTGTGCATAACACTTTCTGTTCCAGATGACAGGTGGTATGGGAAACATGGCCATATAGAGGTAAATCAAAAGAACTTCAAAATAAAAAAAAAAAGAATTCGTCATCTCATAAGACATACTTCTTTTCTTAAGAAACTACTCTAGCAGAAAGGAAAGTGTTATGCACAGACATAATAATAGTCATAATAATGAAATGCATCATCAATCACTATTGAAATATTTTATTTCAATAGTGGTTGAAATGAAAGGTGTCCCCAACCACTATTGAAATAAATTATTTCAATAGTGGTTGAAATGAATTGCATCCTTAACCACTATTGAAATAATATATATTTCAATAGTGGTCGTAGTAAAGTACACCCCCAACGTACCACTATTGAAATAATTTATATTAATAGTGATATTTATAATAATATTTCTCAACAAATAATTACTCAATTACAGAGGGTTTGAATAGAAGTTCTGGCAATTTACAAAATGTTCACTATTGTGCAAATAATATACATTATTGTAGGACACGATATGTATGTAGAAAGAGAAATGTAAAGGAAAAAATATAAATTTTCAAAGTAATATTAATAAAGAAATTCATTCTAAGCTACGATTAAAAAAATAATTCTAATAGTAGTTGTACTTCAACAGTGTCTGTAAATTGATTTTCAAAATGGAATACATCCCGGAACACTATTTATTTTTATTATTATTTAATATAAATATTTTATTTCAATAGTGGTTGTATTTCAATAGTGGTTGTAAAGTGATTTTTCAAAGGAAAACATTCCCAACCATTAATGAAATAATTTATTTCAATAGTGGTTTTATTTCAATAGTGGTTGTAAAGTAAATTTTCTAATGAAATGCATTACCAACCACTATTGAAATAATTTATTTCAATAGTGGTTTTATTTCAATAGTGGTTGCAGCACTGCTAGCATTCAATGTTGAAAAAATGATCTTGAATAAACTTTTATTCTAAGTCAAATTTTTCGCTTTCTCAATAAGTATGTTAATTGTAATCAGGGTGTTTAAAAATACATCCTCTACATTCGGTATTACCATGTCGAAATAATGACGGCAGACATTTTCTACGATACTTGGCGTCAGTTGACAATTTTTACAACTACGCAGAAAGTCCACCCATACTAATCTCCGCTTTAAGATTTCAACGATCATTCCTAAATTGCTAACTACGTAGTTTGAATGTTTTTCCAAACAACATTTTTTTCAGACGGATTAAACGAACGATGACGATATTTTAGAATTTTAAACAAATCAATTTCTTTACTGTATACCGGGAAATGTTCGCCCCAGAAACAATATTGGTGTACCTTCATAACGCACATTGAAAACATGTTTAAAATGGGTTTACTTGGTCCAAAGTTGAACGCACTTTAAATTTTTTTCCAAAGTGCGTTGATTTTGTCCCAAATTTAACCTACTTTGAATGTTTTTTAAAGGACCTGATTTTTTCAATGTGCGTTAAAACAGAGGTCTACTCCTCTATGGTGATATTGTGGTACAATATTGACCTTGGAGAAAGCTAATAATAGTGGTACAATGGAAATATAAGATTTATAAAATTAAATGCGAATTTATTCAACTATATATTGTTTTAAACTTGAGCAAATATCACTTTTCGAAACTGAGACAATCATTTAAAATCAGTATTTCAAATTGGTAACTTTAAGGTCAGTTACTCAATATGCATGTACCTATTTATTTAGAAAGCAGAATATACCTAAGATTTTCGTCAGATTTTCACGCCCCGATCGAAATTATCACCTCATAATATTCAAAGAATGATTCCTTGTTACTTATTGTTATATAATTTTATGCCATTATACGATTAAATATTTGAATAAAAATAACCTAACCCCGCTAGCGCCTCAGTCATACGTCATTTGAAGTTATGGGTTTTATATAACATAATCGATACGTAGTGTTATCATAGGCAAAGACAATGGAAAATGTGAATATATAAAGGAAAAAACACTTAATAGAATTAAATGTGTTCATGTTGATATACATGTATACAAAAAAGGAACTACACACACTTTCCTAACAACATTCGTCCCGGGCGTGCCCCTGACTTACACTTAGAGTATTTGTTTAGTAAAAAATTATAAAAGCCTTGAACTTATTTTTTAAAACCATTATCTCAGTTTCGTTCCGTGTTGCGTTCATTACTACATGTACACACCCTAATTCCACTCGAATGAAACAAAGTGCCTCATTTTCTTTCATGGACACCCTGCTGCATCTTTCTTATCTTGAATAAAGACTGGACAAACTAGCAAAATGATAGCACTGTAATTTAATGCCAGTGTCTTTAAAAGAAGTAAAAAAGTAAATACAGGAAACTTTAATACAAATTATTGTTGTTTAGGTTGTAATTGGTGTTCTTACTCATTATTGCATGTTCATCATTTATAAGGTCCAAGGTACGATTTAACTGTTATCTGCAACTGGTCTGATAATCATTGAAATTATACGTACATGTTTTGTTGCTATATGTAAGTTGAGAAAACAATTAACCAATATAAATACATTGACTTAATAATAGCTTATGCAAAGTTTGCGTAAACATGCGTGTACATGTACATACTGATATACATGTATATATCACTACAACTACAAGATACGCCCCTTGAAATACTCATTCAAAATCTTCACTTCCATTACTTAGACGTTTTAAAAAGATATAAAATCTTTATAAAGAATAATTGTAAAATCATTTCAAATTGTTATATTATTTTCATAATAAAATTAAATGTTGAATAAATAGAAACAATTGCAAACCTTAATGTAGAAAAAACCGAGTCAGTGTCCTGGTCTGTTTATCTTTTTGTGATAACGTGGTTATCAAACAAACGACATACTTGTTATACTTGTTATATAAGGTTCATCTACAAATAATAAATTGTCCTGACTTATTCCGACGCAACTTGTGATGTACATATATCCATGGTTTGTGTGATTTTACCATGAAATTAATTTTTTAAAATACATTTTTATTTTTCTCGATATGCCTTTCATAAAGTCTTTTCTGTGATTCCTGGATGATAATTGAAGTGTATTTACAACACCATTGTGGGTCAACAACTGATTTTTCAACTTCCTTTTAAGGAGAGCTCATTTTCAAGAACAATATCTTTTTATCACTTTGGAATATATATTACATTTTTCCCCTTACAAAGTTAGATACTTTCAATTAACATTTTATTTTAGATAAAGTTCAATATTAACTGTAACACAAATATTTGGGATGAAATAACATTTAGAATAAAAATCAACAATAAAGTCCAATCACAGTATCGTGCGGGACGCTTATCACAGCGGCCACTACGGGTAACATGCGCAGGTTTTTCGGATGGTGGCTCGACACGAGAGGTAGTTGTCTGTGGGACAATATTTAGCTGCACATCTGATGTAGCAACCTCTAATAATACAACGTCCACTAATGATATAATGTTGCATTAGTGGTCAGGATGTTGACCACTAATGATATAATATTATCATTAACGAACAACCTCTAATGATACAACGTCTCCTAATGGTATAATGTTGCTTTAGTGGTCAGAATGTTGACCACTAATGATATAATATTATCATGATGGAGTTTTATCGGACACGATAAGGTCTCAGGAACTTGCAGTCACGTCTGTAGCACCTTCCTTTGCTCTGGATGACTCATGAACATTTCGTAGGGTGTATGTCTTTAACGAATCCGCTTGCCGATTGTCCTGATTGACTCTGCATCAATACTGGGTCTCCTGCTTTCAATTTCTTCTAAGCATGTCTGTTAAAGTTCTCCTCCTGTTTTCCTGTCGACATTTCATCTTGACCAATGTGTTGTTATATACACACGATTTCAATACAGGGACTGTGGTAGGTAAGACCGACTTCAGTCTGTGTCCTAGAAATAGCTGGGCTGGTTACATGTCAATACCATCAATACTGGTATTCCGATACTTTAAAAGCAATAAATATGGATCTTGTGATTTGTTGATAAGACGTTTCAAGGTCTGAACCATTCGCTCCGTCTGTGTATTACTTTGAGCATGGTACGAACTGGTCGTGATATGTGTGATGTAATACGCTTTAACAAACCAAACTCTTTGAATTCGTAACAGCTGAAATGTGGTCCATTTTCAATAATAATGATGTCTGGGATTCCATATTTGGAAATAATGCTTTTTACATGTACGCTCAAAGTTATTAGCTTTCTCCAAGGTCAAGTTTGAACCTTCACTGATGCATTTTTCATGTAACTTTTGATCCTGGGTACCGAACACCATAGCATCTCTAGTCATATCGTCCTGATCCTGATATTCACACTTTATGACAAAAAATCTGATATCTGTTAGACTTTTTCAAAAGTTTCTCCTTCCTTTTGTGTCCTACTGAGGAACTTCTACCTCGAATACACACGATTTTACTTCAGTTTCACATGGTTTTCATATCTCTCCTTTATTACGAAAATTTCTTACTATCTTTCTCTGATAGGTTCCACGTTTAATATATATATTCCCTCGCTCCTAACCAAATTCCGATTTCCACGTGTTGCACTAACGTGCGCCATTCCTTAACCAGATCCTAGCCCTCCCATTTAAATTTCGGAGTGACAGCTGTGTCCAGCTAGTATCCATTACAATCCTTGGATCCTCTTCTGTACAACTACAGTGCTTATTTCTGCAGATGGCGATGTAAAAAGGGAGATGTTGACACCATGTAGTGTATTCATAACACCATTGTATGTTAACAACTGCATTTTGATTTTCCTTTACATGATAGCTCATTTTCAAGAACAAAAGTTCTTTCTCAATTTAGAACATACATTACAATAATATAAAATTACAAAGATTAAAAACTCTCAGTGGTCGAAAAATGAAAATACCGCTAGTCATTATTTGTATAAAATTGCCATAAAGTGTTTGCGCTTTCAGTGCATTTAAATATGCACTGTAGATTACCTTTTGAAAGCCGATAACTAATATCTTCGTATAATCGCGTGAAACTGCCCTCGCGGATTTAAAATCTCGCTTTTTTCCGGCAGTTTGAACTATTGAAAATATAACAAAAACAATGCTCGCGATTTCTCGCGATTTGATACAAAACAGCGGAGTCGCTGAATTAAGCACATGTGTAAATTAAGGAATTTAGAGTATATCCTAAATCCTTTAACAAGTATTATTTATAGGGACTTTTGTGTTGTTGGTATAGGGTGCTGTAAATATCATACATATGCAGGATCAAAAGTGCAGTTTATAATCATCCAACACCAAGTACCGTTTCTGACATAGCTGTAGTACAAACCGATCCACATTAGGCAAACCTCAAGTCGATAGAACATCGAACTTGACAATTCCGATTAAAGTTATATTATGCGTTTATTTCAACATAACAGCGTAAGATTTGGATTTTAAATATAAATTATTCAATGATTTTTCACACCTGATGCAATCCGACACTCTTGTTTCTTACGCTACTTAATTTGATATTAAAGAAGATGTCATAAAGAGAGGGATGGAAATTAAACTTTTATTATTAAAATCAATCAGTTTCTAACAAAGGAAGATTTATAGCAAAAACCTTATTTATAAAATTTATTTTGAAATTATTGGACTATACACATACGAATGCTTGATTTCACACATTCTAATTTATTTGTATTTTTTTTATTGTTTAACAATTTAGTAGCTAACTATACACAAATCAATTTACCAGTCCAGAGGGGTGAAACACTCTCTGTGTTCACCAGACTCGTGTACCATGTGTATACATACCCCAGATACACGTGTGTCTGGAATTATTAGTAATTATTATCTTGAAAACCCAAACATCTTAAAATTTAGGACACTTATGTCATCTTCAAATCATGTAATACTTATGAAAATGTGTACTTTAATTAGAAAAATATTTGATTTGGTCGGTCATCCTACGTTACAACTATAACAAATTCATTGTTTACTTGATTCTGTTTCTTTTTGTAAATCCTGCTTTTCTTATACTTTTGTATATAATTCTTCTGCACCTCATGTAACATTATATGTTATGAGTGAAAATAAATGAACTAGAACTTGGAGCAGTGGCTTCGTTAGTTTACCTGTTTACCTGTGTCATTGACTCGGATAACTCGTGTGTGAAAGGATATCATGTAATCAAAAAAAGAATAATGAACATAATTAAATCTGCCCATGCAAGCGTTTTAAGATATCGTATTCATCGGTAATAGGGCGACGAAAATAGCAAATTTTAAAATCCTTTAAAAATAAATCTGACTGTAATAAAATAATTACGGATACAAATTTCTAAATCTACAATACTTAAATAACTAGATACGTCAAAACATCAGACCTAAATTAACCATTTTGGCTGAAAAATCGAATTTAATTTGTATTACTTTGTAAAGAAATTTCCCTCCTGTTGACCTCGTGATGTCACTTCCGCTGAAGCCTCGTTATCGCCTAATTCTGTTTTCTCTTGATTAGATTTCCCAAAGCAGGTAAAAATAGCCACTTTGAAGCGGCGTAACTCCGTTATTTTTGCATCGATTTCGATGCGGTTTTTTGCATTAAATTTTGGTAAATAAACTCTTTGACATATGTTTCACATCGGCTTGGCTGCAGGTACCCTTTAATGCAAGATCTCTCATTAAATAAAATTTATCTTTTTAGATCAAGAATGGTGTTATTTAAATTTGTATCAAATTTTGATCATAACAAACTTGAGGCATTTATAACAATCGAGGACTTTTCATAGAAAATAAAATTATATATTGGATAAAATCGCAAGCATTTCTTGCATAAAACCTGCATGGACATTGTTACTTTAGTGAGCGTTGTGGCCAATGACTTATTTTACCTATTTTTTATGTTTTTTCAATGGAATACACATATCTAATCAAACTTATATCTTGCAACAGGTCATGTAGTCATGGACTACATGAGGACTTCAAAACACCCTTTCTTAAGATTTTTATCACATCTGACATGTATATTTTAAAATTGATTTAAGAACCTTTCAATGCATCAGATTTTGAACAAATAAAAACATTTTGAGAATTTTGTTAGGATATTCTCGGCGTTCTAATGCAACAGATATGAACAAAGTACACAATGCATGAGTCTCAGAAGGTTTTGGTCACCGCTTTTTCACTCAAATCTTTTTCTATTCTGTCTTTGATTAACATCGAAATGGACTGTTCAGCATCGCCAAACTTTTTATCTACAACACAAAATTAAATCATAAAAACTATTATTCTATAAATTGTTTTTTTTTCAAGTAGAATTCGATTATATTATAATAGTTTCTGTTAATTTGAAAAGCAAGAAAAAAAACCCTATATATTGCGTGACATTAAAACTTAAAAAAAAGATTTGGCCCGACAATCAATTAGTCACATTTTTTACATTAATCTTTACCTACGGTTAAATTAAAAACAATAAGCTGTTAAGTTTTTCAGGTGATGATTATATACACAAAAAGACAAAAGTGAATTCCTTTTACCGTCATAGACGAGGAGGGTGCAGTTGTCCTTGGTTTCGGGGTTAGAGTTGATGATCTCCTGCAGGGTGGCGACAAACGTCCTCATCTGTTGCAGTCTGTCAAACGACGACAGCCCCGCCTCCTCGCTGTTACTCATCTCATACAGGGACAGAATGGGTGTGGCATACTCCACCAAACAGTAGTAGTCCTGTATAGCAGAAAACAGTCGGACTTGTTGATTGGTTTAAAGTGAAGTAATAGAAAGTAAAACATTTACACACGTTTCTATCATGCATGGATGAAATATAATACACCATTGGGTTTTTACACGTTAAAGCCGCATGTTTCCTCCAAATAAACATATAAACATTTATATTAATTGCTTTAAAATCTTTTTTTTTTGAATATCAGATTATTCAACTAAAGCAAAGATTTATTTTACCGTAAGAATGATAAATGATCCTATTTTCATGTATATCATTTTGACAATTAAGTCTTATTAGATCTTTCAAAAATGAAAGATCGCTGTCTAGTTGACTCAACCTTTTTTATGCCTTTTCTTTTGGAGGGTAAAAGTGTTCAAAAATCCAGACAGGTAAACTTGTAAATCTGAATATGCAATCGTGTTGATGTGTGAGCCTGAGAATGAGTGTAATTTTGATCGTATAGCCTAAAAAACTCAGGCATAAACACTTTAGAGTTGACCTCACATATGCTTAATTGCAGCTGTAAAATGCTGTTTGTAACCATTAGGAACATAGCATCAGGGAGGGTTAACCCCCCCCCCCACTTTTTCCTCGCAACAAACAAAATAGTTCCTTAGAAGACCTTTAAAAGAATCAAGTGATATTGACAATTGGCGTCATAGTAGGTATACTAGCACATCCCCCCACCCCCACGGATTAGGAATTTCATGATTTGGGAAAAAAAAATGGGCAGGTAAGATTGGAGTTATAGGTATCCTCATGAATACTATCCTAAGAAATGGGGTACTCTATATGCAATGTTTTTGCCCAAAAATGACTAAGTTCAACAGCTGATATTTTTTCATAAATTATCAGAAAGCAATTTGCATACCTCTTATGTATAATTGATCTACAAAAGAACAACTTCCTATCTTGAAAACTGTTCGAGAAGTTATTGGTACAATAATGGTTCCTTTTTGACAGCCACTCGCCCGCCCGCCATTTTTACTATTTCAATAATCGGAAACCCGGTTTAAAATTCTCTCTCAAAATTCTTAGAATTCAGAAGCAATGGAGTTACATGGGACCTCACGGCGGTCTTCGAATCCCATGCCGCTAAAAAATATTTACCCCCTTAGGAAATTTCTTGATCCGTCTCATTTCTAGAAAAGAGTACGCATTAACTTATATTCCAGTTAAATTACATGTCAATTTTTTAAAAGAGAAATAACATATTAGGCATTTCCTTTTATAATACCATGAGAATTATATTACGGAAACATGTGCATTCGTCATTTCGGCAACGATTTTTTTTATGCATGAACCTCTTCCTGTTTGGTCCAGTTTCAATCATACCTCAAATTTTTTTCCAAAAAATAATACCGGTATTTTTGATAAAAAAGGTGTCGTTCATTAAAAGCTTATTGCAACAGTTTAGCTGAAAATTATGTTTATTTTACGTCCATTCCGGCGATTACAGCATGCCTTTTCCCGCAGCAAGGCAGTTGCCATATAAGGTCATGACTAGTAGACTTTGCGTTTGTCAATTTGTATCATGTCAAATGTGCTATTCCCGAGCCTGAAGTTACTAATGCAGAAACTACGGATTGAAAGTGTGCAAAGTTGAAGGTTTAATCAACTAATGTAAACAATAAAATTACAAAATGTGCATCATGCGCAAGAACTGGGTCAAATCTTACACATGTTAATGCCCGAGATCTATAGGTTACATGATCAGAATTACACATTTTCATACTCAGGCTCACACACAGGGGCCAAGCCCGTTTTAACATTAATTTCAATGTAACCGTCATTGTGATAGAAAATTTTAAACTCAATTTCATTGGTTAAAATTCCTGATGGTCCAATCAGAATCAGTCTTTCTCGAAGACGTCAAAATGGCCGGTCTGGTCAGAAGTTGATGTGGCTGCAGAATAAAAGTTCAGTTTGGAGAGTATTTAAGGAATTTTATCTGAATTTAAAGATGTATGTAGCGTGCGTTTGATGTGAGATTTTAAAAGATTAGTGCGAATGTTTCTCGACTTGTTGCAATAATGCTGTTGTCATACGCAAAATCCCATCGTGAGCCTTGGACCGGTAAATGTCCGAGTAAAATTAAACTGGCGACTTCTAGAGAAAAATGACGTATATCTCCGCTATTTTACCACCCATCAACTTGAAATTCGTTATGAGTGTATCTCAGACATTACTTTTATGAAAAATACATGCATATTGGAAGTGTTTTAAAAAATAATTGATTTATTAGGCTTTTGAAGCGAGCTGGTAGTTTTTTATCTGGGTCAGAGCTCGACCCCTTTCTTTATTTAAGGTTACATTGAAATTAATGTTAAAACGGGCTTGGCCCCTGTGGGCTCACACATCAACACGATTGCATATTCGGATATACAAGTTTACATGTCTGGATTTTTGAACACGATTACCCTCCATATTTCTAGCAGCCCTGATGTATTCAGATTTCAATTGATGGGGGAGAGAATAACTAGTATTTGAGTAATCATACCGTCTTGTCCACTTCAAAACAGTATACGGTGTTTTTGTACTCCCTGCGCTGATTTTTTGCTCTGTTCGCAACAAAAGATGGAGTCACTCCCGCCACTTTTAGCCCAGGGTCGGCTGCTGTTATTGATGGCGGACAATAGCAAGACATAGGAATCAGGATATACAGTTTTGGAACTACAACGGATTTTCGTGTGGTATCTATGTCCTTTTTCCAGAACTCCATTCGTGATTGCAAACCTTTGGTGTCACAAATGTATAACCATAAGTGCACATGTATTGTCGGACAGAAACAGAAAACGTAGTTATCTGTGCGATGTTTTTATTTGAGAAAAGCAATTTTAACTGCATAAATTATTATAAATAATTAATGATTATCACTCAGATTAAATTACAAATCTACACTGTATTACCTGGAATTATTAGTCTTAGGTATCCAAAATAGAAGGACCAGGCAAATCCATGGCCCACGTTGAGTGTTTGCTCGTCAATAACCCTACTCATTTCGGATCTTGTGGGATCCTGTAAAGCAATTCAACGCACAATATAAAATACATATTAACAGGAATGATTGCTTGTCAATCAAACACAACTCAACATTGACCACATGAGCTTGTTAATTGAACAAAACAAGATAGCTAAAGAACACCCTTAATTTGAGTGGCTTTTTCTTAGCAAAAATCTAACAAATACTCACAGTTAAACGAAGCAGATGTGCTATCATGGAAATAGTGACGATTATAATACAGTTCCATTTGGTTTGTAAAATCCGCCATACTAATAACATCCCGTCACCATGGAGATTCATATAAGTTAACATTGCTACCAGAATTGGCAGGGTCAAAAAAGGAATATTAGATTTTGTGCAGAAACTTTGCTGAACTACGAATGATATTCTACCGTCGTAACGACTGTTAACAAAGGGTAATTCTCCGCATAAGACGAACACTCTCTTGATTATCTCCCCTACCCAAATATCAATGATACCTTGGGTGACAAATATCAAGTTGTAACTTAGTTCATCTCCGAATATATTAACGTTGTTTGACGTTAATGTTGATTTCCAGAAGTTGTTGTCGGTGGATGTACATGCCAGTGAAAACATTAACAGGATCCCTATAGACCCAAGAGCTATTGCTCTGTCAGAAGGACTTAATCTAAGATACATACTGAACATTATGATCTGCTAGATATTATTTCTTCTTGCACTTTGATTTTAACGTCTGTTGTAAGTTTTGTTGGGGTTTTTTTCGTACTTGGTTTACAAACTTTTCTTCTAATATTCCTTTGTCGTTGGCCCTTTCCAAATAGTTTCCTTAAGAGTCTTATTAGATTGATATATCTGAAGAAATAAATATATGCATGATTAAAAACTCGGCATCAAAGGAAGGATCCTGTAGAAATGAGAATAAATATAATCATATAATATTAATCATTTAAAAAATTGAGTTTACAAACAGTCGTATTTGGTGTAATTCTTCCTTGTTTTATCGTGTTCACATGACCACTGACAAAACCGAACGAATTGATTTTTATTTTTAATTCAATTTGTCCGCGTATGAATTTAACATGTCTTTAAAAAAATTCAATCTGTCCCTCAAATTCATTATTCAGCAGTGTTGATTTCGAGACGCGGACTGCAGGGACTGACGTCAGACTGTTTCTCGACGAGTCAACCTTACAATGAATATTCCCCCTACCCCCATACATTGATAATTGTAATGATTTACTTATTCTTACTCACTTTAAGCATATATCAATTGCCAAACTATGTGCTGGAGGGCACAATCGCCCCCCTCCCCCCCCCCAAGTACAGACCCCCGGAAATTGACTTCTTTTTTCATTAAATCGTCCTATTATGACATATTTATAATCCATGTTATACATTGTATTATATATGAAGAAGGTTTGATTTTTTCAAATGTTTGATTTAGGAAATTGCAATGAATGTATAAATTGGATTAGAAATATGTCGTAAAATGATAATTTTATAAAAAAAAAAAAAGGAGTATAGACACGAGGGGTCTATACTCGGGGGAGGGGGGGAGGGGGGTCGGCCTCAAACACTAGTGCATAATTGAAAAGAGATATTTAAATACAAATACATTTTTATAATGAAATGCTTTCTTTTTGGTGTTTTATACGGACAGCTGACGCAGATTATGTTTTTATTAGATATTTTCAGTGTTGTCATAAAAATAAGTCAGATTGTTATTAACTTTTAAAAAATTACAATTTAATTATTTAAGACATGATTTGATTTTTATATTCAATATCATTAGGTCAGCGATTGAAATAAAAAATTTTAATCATTAGAAGATACCAAGTCTGCTCAAAGAATTTTTTGATAAACCATTTAAAAAAAAAACTTAAATGAAATAAATTAATGAAAATACGAATAAAATTACTGTGTCTCTGTAATTTAAACTCAATCCTTTAAAAAAAATTATTTGATACATGCATGGATATAGAATAATGATAAAATCAAGAGAGACTACTCTTCTAAATTTATTTCTCTCGAGTCATGTAAAAAGACTATACAGATAAATAAATAGAATTGACTTACCGAAATGCATGAACTTAATGAAAGCACATATGTGCAAGCATTTAATTTTAGAAATCCCGAAATTCAGTTGAAAAGATTCGCTGAAAATTTTGAATATATTCCAAGGATTTCTAGTGTTATAAATATAGATATAGACTAGAGCAAAGGTCGCTGCAAAGCAACTAGTAGGTCTTCCGTTATTGTCGAAAGTAAAGCTAGAAGTTCCTGTAAGAAACAGAGTTCCTAAACCAATAAACATAAGACCAAAAGATAAAAAAATCGAATTATTCTTGGTGCGAGTTAACAAAATTAAAATGATTCTAAGTAAGAATTAACAAAAACCTTATCGATTTCACGAACGACTTAGCAAATCTAAATCCAAATGTAAAAGTACGCTTTAACAATTATCGAATAATTTTAGGTACGAGCTAATGTAACTATGAACTATTTTCTTAACCAAGAATGTGGAATAAAAATTTCTGGAAAAATCAGTTTTTAAACCCCTATATCTCTGTAATGCATCTTTCGAGTTTAAAACAGATTTCAGTTTAAATTAATGAATGATAAGTTCTTATTTTTTGATTTATGATAAATAACAAATTATTGCTAAACAATAAGTTATAATAAATAGACTTTGTAGCCATTATGGCCCCTAATTTGAGGGGTCAGCCCCTTTTTCTTGATATCAAATGAAAGGTTTTGAAAATATTAATTTATTTTGTTGAACAAGTATTCACGAATTGTTAACCGTTCTAGAGATATCTGAACAACAGTGTTTTAGGGGCCGACCTTTAAACTCCTCACCGGGGTCACCAACAAAAAAAAATTAGATTCTATTTTGTTAAGCAAATATTTTGAGCAACTTTTCTTCTACAATGCTTTTCAAATGATTTCTACTTTACTAAATATTAATGATCAACGTTTTGGACATCTGGCCCCTTAAAACCCCTAATTACGTAACACATGACTTAGGTATGTTACCGTAAAGATAAATAGATGTACAATGAATATTTTTGGTTCTATAATTAATAAAAAATTATTTTTAAGTAAAGAAATATTATAGAAAGATTTTAGAGCTTTCTTGGTCCCTTATTTGAGGGGCCAGTCCTTATTTCTTCATATCCAAAAAAGGTCTTGTAAATATAAATATATATATATATATATATATATATATATATATATATATATATATATATATATATATATATATATATATATATATATATATATATATAAACACAATTTGTACAACAAGTGGTCAGAAATTGTTGACAACTCTAAAGATATCTGAACAAATGTGCTTTAGGGGCCGACCCTAAAAATCCTTACTAGCGCCACCAACAATTTTTTTACTGTATAGATAAACAGATGTACAATGAACATTTTTGATTCTATAATTGATAAGAATTTTTTTTTTCAGTAAGGAGATTTTGCTAAAATACTTTAGAGCCCTCTTAATCCGTAATTTGAGGAGTCAACCCCTTTTTCTTGAAATCAAACAAAATTGCAAGTTCATTTGAGCAACTTTTGCATTACATGTTTTAACAAAATATTTACACATTAAAAGCTAGGACCGATGTTGTGCGAAAATTTCGTGAAAAAACTGGTGACAAATTTTTTTTCTCGGGCGATCTTCACCGCCTTGCGCATTTTTCAAAATATCAAATAAATAGGATCATCTACAGACATTCATCTACTATCCCTGAAAGTTTCACGTTTCTATCGCAATTAGTTTTTGAGAAGTTAAGTGGACAAAATGGTCCTTAAAAATTCACTCAATCCTCATATCTCAAACCGGAAGTGACGTCATTAGCTAGAATTTTTTTATAATATTAACTACATTTGATGCTAAAAACGTCCTGTAAATTTCATGCAAATCGGTCGTATATTTATCGGTCGTAAAAATTTACGAAATCGTAAATATTTAAACCGGAAGTGACGTCATTACTTGAAAGTTTAATCATTTGTAGCGAATTAGTCGAAGAGTTTCTGAGAAAAAAAGCTCCAAAAAAGTCAGAAAAAGATTTAAAAAAAAAAAAAAAAAAAAAAAAAAAAATTACTAGAGCAAAGCTCGTTGCAAAGCAACGAGTGGGTCATCCATCATCTAAACAACTGTGTTTAAGGGGCCCACCCTTTAACTCCTACTAAGAACAAAATTGAAGGCATCATTGTAAAGAACAATATTCTGAACAACTTTGGTGCAAATCGGGCGAATAGTTTTTTAGAAATAAAGTTTTAAAGAAGGCATAAAAAGAATGTTAAGAATAATAATAATAGAAAGAAACAGTAGAAAAACAAGAGGGTCTTCTGTCGGAAACGGAAGACCCTGAATATAAATAAAATATCAAAGCAAAAACAATAAGATCTTCCGTTGGAAACGGTTGACCTTAATAAAGAAAAAGAAACCGTAGAATAACAAGAGGGTCTTCCGTTGGAAACGGAAGACCCTAAAAATGAATAGGAAAAGAAACAATAAAATAACAAGAGGGTCTTCCGTCGGTTATAGAAGTGAAGAATTACCATCAGAATCAGTACAAGATCTTCCGTTGGAAACGGAAGACCTTTAATAAAGCCAGCTTTAGTTTTCATTGAGCACTTTCGTTTGTCCGTTTCCTGTCCAATAACCTTGTTTTTAAGAAATCTCAAGAAAAGAAAGAGATTTGAACAACCAAACATTGTGGGATAATTGCCCTACGTATTTACATGTGATCACACTATCTTGTTTTAACTGGCGTAACTTCCAGTCGTCACAGGAAGAACACTCAGTACGGTCCTGAGACAAAAACCTTTTTCTCAAAGAGACCTCAAAACTGACAAAAACTAATCTACCAAACTTTGAAGAAAGACAAAATAATGTATGAAGATAAGTTTTTCATGTTCTGTTTGATCCGGCGTAACTTCTGGTCGTCACAGGAAGTGCTTAACCGGGGCCCAAGTTATCATTTGTTTTTCGTTATCCTAGTATACGTATATGTATTTAAAATTCGTTAAAATAGCAAGTCTGAGTATTAGGTTAATTTAAGAAACTATTATCACAATAAAGCAAATGTTAAGAGCGGAATATTTGTTTCACCTTTATCTCTGCAGCCATATTAAAACCATTATGAACACATGTGCTAATTGTCACTTATTATCTCGGACATCTTCTTAATTAGGGCAAAGACTCATATACTCCTATTACGTTGTCTGCGATCGGCATTCATCTTGAGCAGTTCATTATAAGAAAGATTATTTATGAAGGTGTACTTCTTTTTGACAGATTATATGTACGTTTTCCCCCTTAAATTTCATGCCCAAAATATCAAATGCGCATTTTACACCGGTTCTTATTACATTCGACACAAACATGTTTTATTATTCTCATAGTACTTAACGTAAATAAGGCTTTAATTTTATATTATTCAAAAGATAATAATGTAAGTTACATAATGCAGGTTCATAACTCATCAGATTTTTTTTTACAATCAGGATTTACTTTCCTGGGAAAAGAAATTGATTATCCGTGAAATTAAAAACACCGTGAAAGGTACTTACACAGGAAATCGTGAAATTTTAGACACCTGGAATTAAATACATTTACAGTATATGCATTAACATTGCCAACATTATATCAATCGGTTTACCCCTTATTGCCCGTTTTGGAAATTAAAGCTTCTGTGTTTTTTTTTAAATGCCGGAACAGACATGTACTTCAAATCTCAACATTATCTAGCTTGCAATATTTGAGTAATCAATTTTTGTTTGAACATGAAGCATTTCGTCGCTATACAATTACATCTCCAGTGATTAAAAAGGGGTGTGGAAAGATGTTGTCTGGCCCATTGGGAATGGAGAATTGTGGTTATTTTAAATAAAACATTTATACTAGCCAGCTTTAGTGTTTTTATGAAGATTTAAACACGTAAAAGCTATCTTGAAAATTTCCAAATATGGGAAAATTTCGTGTCAGAATTTTGCACCTTTTCAATATTTCGTCACGGATTCTATTATCTTAAAGTTTTCCACCAAGATTATAGGTTTTAAAGTCGGTTGTATCATTTCAGGTAGATAGGGGTGGTCAATACCATATTTTAGATTCTTATATATTCCAGAATGAAGCTTAATTTAATACATATATGAGAATTCTTCACAGATCTGGGTATGAGCTGTGGTACTCAGGTGACCGTTGATGCCTGTTGGCCTCTTGTTGTACCTTTAATTGTAATATAACTGATAAACAATAAGGGATTGCTTAGTAACTTGTAAAAGAGCGGATCACCCGTTTTCACAAAGGATGCAAGCAATTCATTGCTATTAACCGGTGTAAATTACTTTGTGAATCGGTAAAAACAGCGCTTCATCTGAATGTAGACCATAAGACACGCACGTACTATAAACTCTGCTTCCACCTCTTTTGCTTAATATTTTAATAATTATTTTTGCATTTGTTGCCAAACTACATACCTCCACTAGAATGAAAAAAGTCCACAACCCAAAAAAGTCTATATGTGGACAGTTTTTGTATGCAAAAGACAAAAAAGATGATAAGATATAAGATTTGTGCAAGTTGTCCTATTGATTTTTCAATGGAGAAAAAAATGTAAACATTGCTCATTGCAAATTCTCCGTGAAAAATTGTTTTTGTTCATTCTAATTTTCTCGGATTAAAAAATAATGAAGTGTCAATGAAGAAATCTTGGATTTTTTCTTATATGGATATCAATTATACTAATTGATATTGTCATTTAATTTGATATTATAGACAATGTACTTATCCATGTTTCTTCATTTTTCTCTGTAATTAATTCAAATTTTTGACAACTTTTTTTCAAATAATCTAGTGCAATTGGTCGTTTATAATTTTTGAAGACAATCGAGTAAGTGGTTTTTTTCGGGGTTTGTCCTTTTTAATGTATCAAATTTTATCCTGTGATAAAGTAATAACAACTTCTAATTTCATGGTTTCTTGGTTTCTTAGGTACAATTATACTGTAAACCAATTATTATTAGCGATGACTTTATTTCGTTCGTTTTACCTGAAATGAACAGGTTAACTGCATCTAATTTCGTGACCAAGCCTTATCCACACCTGTTTTATTTTAGTACAACAATATGGAAAATATTCGTCAGCAGCAAGACATATTCGCGACAATAAGACTCGCTAAACTTTATAGCGCATGAATAAAAGTTGGTTTACAGTATATTTGGTTTGTGTTTTTTTCTTTTTATAAACGGTTATATATATGGCACCTCGTCCCATAGTTCAGGTTTGAACATGCAACTTTAAAATACTTGTTGGCTATACGATTGGCAGTAAAGCATGACACGTAAACATATGCAAATTCGATTATTTAACTATACACAAACTAGAAAAAAATTACAATAGCTTAGGAATGAGAGTTAACACACTGAAACTAATCTAACCATGGATACGTTTCAATACATGACCACGAAGACAACACAGATGCTTATCCACCAAACATTGCCGGGAATATAGCGAGTTTTATGTGGCGTCATATACATGAATTTACTTTGCTTTGAGTACGTTTTTCAACATGTATCATACGTACGTTTAAGAGTAAATAGACTGCCGTGTAACAAAATAAAGTGTCCAACAGATATAGAATGGTGGCTCAAAGCGTTTATTAACTGAAATTGGTAAACTTTAGAGAAAGGTAAAATAATTGACGAAATATTGAGAACAGAAACAATATGAAAACGAAGTCGAATTTTGGGTTTTTCAAAAAAGAAGCTTTTTGTCAGTATAAAGTAAGCATTTGATGCACACTAATTAATATTAACTATTGCACATATCGAAATTATAACCTAACGCTAAAACTACGCTTTTAAGCTGTTTAAAGCTAAATGAAAGTCGTTAAGAACGATTTTTATAGATATATTTGATATACAGGCTGTTTTTTTTTTTTGTTTTTTTTTTTTTTAGATTTTTTTAGATTTTTAACTTGTTCATAGGGAAAATGAAAGAAATATTAAAAGCAAATTCGCTTTTATGAGGCCTTCATTAAAACCTCTTGCAGATTATTAAAACATACGTCTTTTGAAAAATTCTCACTTGCCTTGTTAATCGGGGATATTAAAAAAATGTATCAAAAGCAAATTTGCTTTTCATAGGTCATACATAATTAACCTCTTCGAGATTATCAAAACTTGCGTCGTTTTTGAAAATTCTTACCTGCCTTGTAAGTACCATACATTGTCTCACATGGTCGTCTATATAATCAGGAGTCCGAGATGTATAACAAACCGCAGACAGAGCTGGCACCAGGTAATATCTAGAACTTGGCATTTTCTAAAACCAGATCTGGTTTGGTCTTATTGGAATCTTAAGGAATAATTCATGACCGATGTAAAAAAAAATGCTAGGTTACAATTCTATATAATCGAAGTTATAAAATCAATCATTTCTTAAATATAAACGTCAACTGAGGACAATATGTTTCAGCAGAACATATATAGGGCTAAAATCAGTGCCAGGGTTAGACTAAATTTGAGAACAAACGTAAAGCAATGCAAGAATTTTGAGACGAGGCCACGTTTAAGTGTATGCCATCTGATGATCCCGATTTATGTTGTCTACATTGTTCGGATATTGAATAGCTTTGGAAGATTTGTATGTGTACGCCAGTAAGTATTCATGCAGCACCGACGAACACCGTTGTTATCTAGCTAACAATTGATCTACATGTATGCTGATGATATGACGAATCACGACGGGTTAGATAAATGTTAATTACAAATGTTGTATCAATTCCTTGTATAATTTTAGAACACTAATTAATCACAGTCTCTTGAAAGACAAATCTTTGCCAAATTCAAAAGAAATAAGACACATATATACAGGTGTAATGCTGTATACATATTTAAAAAAAAACAAAGGAAACGTATCAGACAGTCTAGCAAGAACAAATAAACTTCAACTGAAATAAGTAATGCGACACCATTCAAGCTATTTAATTTTTTTCTGCAAAAAGCCTTTAGACGCGAAAGGTACGTAAACTCCACTGGAAATTGATATTAATTTGTCGTTATAGTGTAGAAGTGGAACGGAAGAGAGATAGCCAACTCAAAACAATTTAAGCAAATGTCAGCCTAGCACTCTATACATTCAGTATAGCTTGGTTTACTTTCCCTACCTTTTTTCTTTCTCTATATCTCTCCTTCTCTCTCATTATTTTGAGGGTATTTAAATTCAATAAGAAGCCCATGAATTTCTAAAATTCATTAGATTAATTCTTTCAATGATGCTATATACTAATAGCTTTGATTTATAAGGTGTACAAGGGCTTAATCTTAAGACAAATAAGATCAAAGATCAAATTTTTTATGAAGTATAAAAAAATCATTTAATATTTATTCGTTTGATGAGATATCGGCGCTTCTGATTGGTCGAAAAATTTCTTTGATACCTGCATCAATAAAATTTTCGCCGGATCTACTTTTCTCAACTGTTCTGATCTAACACTATTTATAGAACGGGAATTTCCAAAATAAACACTGTCAACAAAATGTAAAGTTGTGTCTGTTTTATTGTCAGCAAACAAAATACAACTTTATAAACATAAAAACTTGAAAGTTTAACCTTCAAAAATAAACAAAACACATTATTTGATTCACGAAATAGAAAATTAAGCGTCTTCTCACGATTTCGTCTGCTTGAGATCAATCAACATTACTTCGAGGCTGACTGTTCCTTTTCCAGAATAATTATACCGAACATATAGGCCCATACACTTTCACGGTAACACTGCTGTTCAAATTTGGTAACGATGATTTTTAAATTACATAGTACCCTACATGATCGGTCATCAGAAATTCAGAATAAGAATCGTTATGAGTAGGCCTACAATGCATCAACTCCTTCCTTCGGCGCATTCCAAGCGGCAGATATTTGTGGCTATATAGTTACCACAACGTTTACAAAAGTCGCTTATACATACTATTCTTTGTCGACATATCAACTATTTTCGTCCACGATCGCCTCTCCTTGGATGGTTATGTCCAGTTGAATATTCCAGCGATCTCACATGAAAACCAGTTTTATTACGAATTTTCTGCACAGTGAATAATATCACAAGCTATCGCATGTATTTTCTAATCGTTTTCAATTCAGTCGGTTAAGATTTTAACTCACTATTTGTGTTTAATCCATTAAATTCAGTTTAATAGCTCTACATCAGCTGAATCCATTTTGAATATTGTTGCTGTTGTTGTTTTTTGTATTCCTACGCGCCGCTTCATTTACATTATTTAGATTTTTGATCAATGACACTTCACATTTTTTGATTTGAAAATGTTATATTAAATGATAAGAAATGAAGATAATAATTTTTCTATTGATCGACGTATCAAAGAAAAAATTGACCGGAAAACTTTTTCATCAATGCGCTACGCGCATTGATGAAGTTTTCCGGTCAATTTTTTCTTTGATACGTCGATCAATAGAAAAATTATTATCTTCATTTCTTAAAACCTAAAGTTTGTCCTAAGATGTTTCGCCGCATTCTTTCTTAAATTATTCTATATTTAAAATACCTCTTGATTCAGACGATGTTTATTCAACAGTATGAATAAAAAATCTCAAGAATTTCCCTTTGCAACGCCCCATTCGGTTTGTCAGGTTTAAACACACAGCTAAAAATAAAAAAAAAAGTCTACAAGGATTTACCATTGCTAAAGAGATGAAGGTACCCGGATGATAACGTTGAAAAATTTTGCGATGTATTCGGAATACATCGCAAAATTTTTCATTCCAAATGGATAAAACATCTCAACATTCCCAATTATAAATCTCCATAGGAAATCTGTTTTCGTTCATGTGAATTTTTATGAGGGAAAAATGATAAAGTGTGAATGAAAATATCTTGGAAATTTATCCTTCCATTGAATTAAATAGCTCTTCTTTCACAGGTATGTGTACTTTCATTAAAAATCGTCCACGTGTGCAGCATAAATATCTTGGGACAGACTAAAGCTACAAATTTCGAACTTTTTACGTATATGAGATATTTACAAAATGCTTGAAATTTTATGGAAAATGGCATATACAATTTACCTGACCTCAACTTTTAGATTAAGTTGAACATACTGTATTGGGATTACCTTTTATAGGACTTAAAATGGAATGTCGAGAAAAAGTTTTATTTTCTAGACATTTTACTTATACTCATTAAGTACGGAAAAAGGATATATTAAATCAATCATGACGTCATAATGGATCAGCACATTAAAGATACTCCGAAATTATTTCCTTTATTCTGATCTTAAACATGTTTACTTTATAAAATATTTCGCTCAACTAATTTTATGCATATCATAATTACATAATACATACATGCAATGTCGCTACCATCATATCCAGAATGAATCACCAAAGAAAGCATTTTATTATTTAAATAATAACCAAAATTACAATTGGTCTTGCTAAGAGCGTGATATTTGGATGTTTTGAGTTCACAGTTAGAAATGAAGATAGCCAAATACAAAATTGATAACTGTACATGGTACTTTATATTACAACATAAAATACACTTAACATTCATGATTATGACTTGTCAAAATATAATATGCCTTGTCAACATCCAAATTGTTCATTTAACAGTTTTCAAGACAGACGAAATACAGTGATAATTGATTCCTTAGTAATGCTATAATGCAATACATTTGGTTATAATAATTTGTTATTTATAGATCATTTTTTAAACCAATCCTTGATGAAGGGATGAGTACAATAGATATTTTACACTGCGGGTTTCTGATAGGCAACGTCTATGTAGTTTTTAAAAAGGAGGTCTTCCAACAATTTGTTGGAATTCCCATGGGTACCAATTGCGTCCCGTTGTAAGCAGACCTATTTTTGTATTCATGGAAAGTAGAATCTATTTAAAAACTTGTACGTGAAAAAAAAAATAAAACACTGTTGTGATCTTTAATTCAACGTTTAGGTATATAGACGACGTGTTATCAGTTAACAATTGTTATTTCCATTTTTACGTTGACTCGATATATCCCAGTGAACATGGAATAAAAGATTCCACAGAGTCTGCGTCATGTGGTTCATATTTGGATATTTTACTGGAAATGAACATTGATGGTAACCTAACAACAAAACTCTATGAAAAACGCGATGACTTCAATTTTTCTATAGTCAACTTTCCTTACTTGTGTAGCAATATACATTCACCACCTGCAAATGAAGTTTTTGTCTCCCAGTTAATTCGATACACAATGAAATGCTCTACGTATGAACATGTTATAAGGCGAGGCAAGCTACTGACAGACAGATTGATAAAACAGGACTACCAACAGTCTCGCTTGAAGTCATCTTTCGTAAGTTCAATGGTCGATCCAATGACACTGTCAGCAAATACAATCTTCCATGGGGTTGAATGCTGATAGACTGTTTCATACTTATTGTTAGATCATAATTAATCATCTAATTGTCTAAGGATTTTTCCGTGTTACCGATTACGACAAACAGCACACGGTGGGTTTCACCGATCAATAGAGGATGCTCACTCCTCCGAAGCACCTAACCCTACCTCTAATATTTGAAGAGATTTGTAGATTACTTTTTATTTAACTCATTTGTTCTCTATCTACACCCATTTTCGAATTGTGTAATCAAGTGGTACAGGAATTTTACAAGGCCATCCCTGTGATTACCCTTGAAAATGCATTCCTGTCTTCTTGCGTAGATTTATGCTTGTGGTTCAACCCTTGCTGGCTCCCACGCGATATAGCAATTTTCCAAGCGGTCAATGTGCTCTTAGTATAAACTACACTAGACTTTGACCCGTACGTGCACAGGTTGACATATTGCATATGATATCGGACATTTACGAAATAGATGCATCGACACACCGGGCGTATTGTTGAGATTTACATAACCAAGCTTTAAGCTTACAATAATGCTATTAATTTCACTACACTCTGTTTAGTTAAAATAATCTAATTGTGTTTCGGAACAGGTCTTCACAACAGTTAAAATGCCTCTGATATACCCGTAATGTTGTAAAAAATTGCAGAATCGCTCCGAAACGACTTTGGAGAAATTAATGAAGCTGCATTGAAAATGACAGTCAAATTATTCATAGCAAACCATTTAGATGCTGTAAATACCTTTCATCTTAAAATTTAATTTATGTAAATGAAGAATTAAACACTTTTTCATCAACGTTATTACTCACCTTAAATTTGCACATTATGTTAATATTCGGAAATCTCGGGATTTTTCATATTAAATGCACTGAGTTAGAGTCTCTCGTATTTTCTTTGATGAACAGAATATATAGCTTTTTAATGCAAATTTACACGTATTTGTATTATCGTTTCTGAGTTTATCCATACAAATGTGATATTGTGGAAACATAAACTAAAAAGTCTTTTGTGATTTAACGTGAATATAATTTGCATGCGCAAGATTGTAAAATAAAAAAAATCCACATGATTTCCGGATTTTTAAAAGTAATTTTTGTTGATTATTAATTAGCGAAGCCTGATTGAGAAAAAATAAAAACAAATCGGCAATCTTCAAGTTCAAATGATGTTTAAAATATAGAAAACAAAAGACAGTACTCTTCTGATTTCTTGGTATTAAAGCCCAAAAATTCGAGTCTATTATTTTGATATAGTAGTATAGATGTATATGTACTTTGAGCTGCTTAAAATGTCACAGTATTAGATCAATGAATCATTCGTTTGTAAGATTTCACCAGAACAGGGTTGGGGTAATGGTAATTTGTAATGGTAACTGAGTGTGATTGATTTCAAATTTTGATGTAATTGAAGGTAATGTGTAATTGGCCTAATTTTCAATTACATGTAATGGTAATTTAATTAATTACTTTTAAAAAGGCATGTAATTCCAATTACTTGTCAATTACTTTCAATTACGCACTGATGTACATATGAAATAAGTATGAATCTGTCAACTACCCATTGTTCCCTACACCTTTAATTGTACCAGGTCAAGAAAGGAAGAGTAGTTAAAAAGCATTGAACTATTGTTATATATATCATACTAAATATTAAAAAAAAAATCAGTGATTCAATATTTTATCATAAGTTTCCCAAATTTAATTAATCACACGAATTTGATAATTTGCTTGATCTCTCTTTTCTTAAAAAATACTTATTTCCCTTCTTAATAGATTTATTATTGTGTCGATTATCATTGAATTAGTTTCAAAAATCACTGTTTAATTTACCAACAAAATCAGTGTTACCTAAATTATATTATCTATCAAGTCATGCTTTGTAATTGATAGACTAAATTACATAAAGCTAAAATGCATGGCTTCAAATGGATTTTAAGTTGTTGTTTTTTTGCCTAACATGTCCACAGGGTGTTTCCCCTTATTGCAAACATTTGATAATTACATATAGGTACAGAACAACAGGTGTGAATTGTGTTTTGATAACAATTAAAGTCTACTCTCTACCTGAGATTAACTGTATTTTGGCATTGTATTTATAAAGAAAATAAAGTTGATAAAAAGTAAAGAAGAAAGTTTTCATATAATAGTTTTGCATGCAGGAAATACTCTAGTTGATATGATAGGTGTGGGTTAGGGGATATGACTTTCAAATTTTTATTGAATATCAAGGTGGTATGTGACACCTTCATATTGTGACTACGGGTACCTGCGTTTTGAAATAAACAAAAACAAATTTATATGTTTTCTTCTCAAAAATTGTTACTTATCAGAGAACTAGTTAAAAGCAAATTCTCAAACAGTAAAAGTATTTTGATTATGACAAAATCTTATTCACATTATAGACATACCTCCTTAAATGTTTATGTGTTGTAGATAAATCATAGTTTCAGTAAATTTTGATGAAAATGTAATTTGTAATTTAATTAATTACATCTGCAAAGGTATTGTAATTTAATCAATTACATTTGAAAACTTATGTAATGGCAATGGTAATCTAATTGAAGAATTTTTATAATTGTAATTTAATTAATTACTTTCCATTGTAATTGACCCCATCCCTGCACCAGAAGCACATTTAAAAGAAAATTACTCTTAATAATGATCATTTTGTGTAACGTATTCACTTTGATGTTGAATAATAAATACCGTTTTTAAAATTTCCAAAATTTAATTAGTCCGAAAATCAGTATTTCACATTACATACAAAAGTACAACTCAATTTAACAAAGGTCGGAAATAGAAGAACACACAATTTTCACTCACACACTTTTCATCTTTGACAACTCCGCCTACTCTCACCTAAACTGACCAATAGAATTAATTAAAAAGTTTCAAATAAATTTGCATCAGCAAGCAGAATTTTACAACGTTCACATATGGAAAACAGGAAACTGTAATTCTAACCATGAATAAATCAAAGAAACGTATTTCTCAGATCTGATCGTTAATTTGACAATAATTAAAGAATAATGACATTGATGCCAAGATTCAGGGAAGGGAGATGTCAGGATGAAATTACAAACATATGTGAATGCAATTTTCCGTAGTTCAGAGTAAACTAATGATTTTCCAATTACAAATTTAGAATTTCCAAAATGAAAAGACTAAATAATAATATAGTACAGATGTTACAAATCATAATAAATAATGTTTGTCATTTATAAACCCTATTACACATAAATAAGACAATTGAACTGGACATCGAATGCATATATTGTAATAAATGTAGGGTTGTGAAGAGAATAAATATGACTTTGACTTTGTGAAACAAAACCAGTTATGATTAATTATGACCATTGCTGCTGAGGTGAGTGTTGTGGCCCATTGTACAATGATTTGAAAAATAGGATGCAATATCATAAATCCGTGAACTACTTTAACATTCATCTTTCTTAGACAGTTTCCCATTATTGGTATCCATTAATGTTTTGTTTCTTATGAATAAAGAAACCTTACGTCTCTCGCGGGTTTAGGTTTAAGAGAAATCGTCGAAATTTCCGATTTTATTTCTCGTGTTTGAATTTACTATATGCAACTAAAAGAAAATGTTAATGATAAAAACTTACTTCAAATTGTTTGAAAATTTTCTTGAGTTTAATTTTATCGCCTTTCCTCGTAGGTTTGATATTTTGAAGGCGACGTTAAACGTAGAATTATCGTTCAGAAAAATTAACCACAAGGTAGGGGCTTTGATGTGTCTGAGTCTGATGATTAATCTTCCATTATAACATATATTATAGTAGCAGTGTATTTTAAGGATTGTGCGGATTTTCAAACTAGAGAATGGCACCATCTCCATTGTTCATTGTGGTTAACCACTGAAAATTTCAGCCTCCGATTATTAATGATACATTTAAAGAGAATGTTTAAATGATTGCCGCCGATATCCGCGTTAAATTTCAATCTTAAATCTTTTGATTCAAATGTATTTGTCAAACAACTATCTTACTGCAAGTCTGTCTGTCGGTTTGTTAATTTAAACACGGCACCTTTTTGTAATAATCTATCATGTTGTCTTTGCACTTCATTATCTATCTATCTATCTATCTATCTATCTATCTATCTATCTATCTATCTATCTATCTATCTATCTATCTATCTATCTATCCATCCATCCATCCATCTCTCTATCTCTCTATCTCTCTATCTATCTATCTATCTATCTATCTATCTATCTATCTATCTATCTTTCTATCTTCTGATTGTTGAATGATACAGGAAGCAATAGTAACAGAAATCTATTATTGCCACTGTAATAGGATGCATTTTGTGATGATAATTACATTTATGTGTTATCAATATCTTATCATCTACATCACCATCATCATCACCCTACACTTCATCTATATTTTACATTATATTCAGAAACTGACAAGTATCCCTTGTCTTTTATTAAATTTATTCTAGTGGTTTCGGATACCTTATAGCCTTAAGGGGGATGTACAGCCATTTTGTACATTTGAGGAAAGACCTATTTTCAATGAGATACAGTTTATTTAAGAGGCAGTCCAAGCAAACATCAGGCGAATATATAAGAAAACGTCTGAAATAGTTTCTTTGTACTCTCTTTTGACCCACAATAATGATGATTTGCTTGAAAAAATAATTTAAGTGGTTATTCGGACGGGAAGATATATATTTCATTCTCTTATATAAATCATCGAAACCATGCACCAAACTGTGAGCTTTAAAATTCAATACATTGTTATTGGTGAGGGTTTGTATTTTTTTATAAATGAGAAAAATAGTTTGACTTTTTATTGATAAATAAAATGAGTGGGAAAAGCTTGCGTTGAAAAATTGTAGACAATGATATTTTGGTAATGTTTGATAATTTCAGTTACCTCCCTTGCCGAATGAATATTTGGAGGCTTAAAAACTTAAGAAAAAATTAAAAGCAATAAATTTTCAACTATAAATAATTCATATAAAATCAGCTTAATTGTTTTTGATAGACATAATTTTTTTTAACGCTGAAATATATTTTTAAAAAATATTCAGTGCGGATATATTTTCAAAACCAGTGTAAACAAATATGGCCGCCGCTAACGTCTGTGCACAGCATGCTGCCAGAGTTGATTGTTTTTCGGTGTTTTGGTGATGTTGTCTCGATCTCAAATACCGTTGGAAGTCAAATCAGGTCGCTAATAATAGTAAGCATCCCGAACCTTTTATTGAAACTGAGATGAATTACTGTTACCAGACGAATTTCAACAAGCTCTGAACAAGTCAGCCAACAAATTATGCAGCTATGGGTACATTGACGTACACATCCACTCCTCAAAGAAAAAAGCAAGAGGTGTTAACCTGATGACGACAGAGGAATGTTATTTCTTGACAAATGGGTAGTTCAAGAGGGGTCAGGTAAATAATATGCATTGAGAGAGAGAGAGAGAGAGAGAGAGAGAGAGAGAGAGAGAGAGAGAAAGAGAGAAAGAAAGAGAGAAAGAAAGAGAGAGAGCATTCTTACATTAATATTTATATTATTTAATATCAGATGTTTACTTGCACATTTAATTTGTATTAATTGCATTCTCATACCATGAATAAATCTTTGTAAAAAGAAAGTACAACAATAATCATAGAGTGTTTCATGAGGTTAATATTGGGAAAATATCCTACAAAAATTTTAGATATTGGGATTGTGTTGAGATTTAGAGTACTCTTTTTTTCCTTTGATAGCTAGGCCAATTTAGTCTTCAATCTTCATCTCTTTAATTTTCGTAATTGAAAAATATTGCTTTGTTAAAAATTGAAGAAAAAAATGTTATGAAATGACGAGTTAAAATTTTTATAACACACACAGCAGAAAACATGTGGTTGGTTTTTTTTTTGTTAGCACAGCAATATTATTTAACACAGCAGCTATTAACTTGGCAATCGGTCAGAGTACATATCTGACATGTGACAAGAAATGTAAATAAACAATTTCACACAACAGTATGATATTAGTTTTGCTAATGATAATCAGAAAATGAAATGGAATCTCTGTATGTGTTCCACAATATTTATTATCAATTTTAAGATCTTAACACTTGAAGGTACATGAATTTGTTTTATTATGTGTTTCTGTATTTTTTTTTTTAGAGAAGTGCAAATGAAATATTCTTTTGGAAAATACTGTCCTTCTATATTAAAACTTGGATAAAACATAGAAAAAATCCTACGAGATTGCTGAAAGAAAAAAACCCCATCAAGTTGCTTGGCATGGTAGATCTTGATGACTTTTACAGCATCTAATATCATTGGTAAAATGATATTCCTGCATATGAAACAGTGAAAGTGTGTCGAATAAGAAAGAACACCAAGAAGGGGGTCCAGGGATTATGTGAAGCAGTAATTTGAAAGGATATATTTAGATGGCAGAGAAACTAACTAGATTTGCAAGTCATTTTATAAATGGCCACATTCATTTAAATTAACCAATGTTTTCCTAAGGCGTGGTTGAATTTCCAGAAGATATCACTTGGAATTTGTTTTTCTCAATTTAATCATCTGCACATTTTTCTTCAATGAATAAAGGATGCAAACAAGACTAAAATAAGATGCTTGAAGTTTGTCGGATTGACCACATTAGAGAGAGAGAGAGAGAGAGAGAGAGAGAGAGAGAGAGAGAGAGAGAGAGAGAGAGAGGTTGAATGAACTTGTCTTCATGCATCATGCACTGTATGTACATGTTATCATTTAGCATTTTAATGCTCAATAAATTGATAAATTGTTATTTTGCATGAGTTTATTCTTTGTTTATTTATTCCAAATTGCTACTGCACACTTTCTTAGATACCAGGTAACTAATTTAATTTTAATGTTATTATTAGTTTGATATCTTCATCTATTATGGTTGTTTGTCATACTATGAAAGTAACTTATACTAGCATTGTTAATTTGTATGTTAAGAGATTTCAATATCTTGAGTAAATAACTAAATATAATTAAATATATTAATTAGTACAACAGTATCCACTGTTAACATGCAAATACATGGACTGACATCACTTAGCATTAGCAATATTATAAAATAACACTGTCCAAGTAAATTGTCTAAACATAGCATTGATACATGTAAATGAAATGTATTTTTTCACTCTTATGCACTGCTTATTTATTCAAATATGTACAGCATGCTTGAAAGTTAGTCAGCTGAGTAATTTAGAAATATATTTTTAAAAAGAGGAAAATACAGTTTAAAAGAGGCACACTGATTCTTATATGACCATGGATTTGATTTGAAAATAGGGTTTAAAGGGGGAGGGGGTTGTCTTAAAGCATACTGTCCCATGTATATTTTAGCTGCTCATCATACATGGATTATAAAATGGATCAGTATGGGGGATCCAAAAATGGGGGGGGGGGGGGGGTTGTGATGTCTGACGTTTCTGCTAGATTCATTGTGGACTTAGTCTGACTAAACAATTGTTGTATACCAGTCTGTTTATGATAATTTTTACCAAAAAGTTAAACACCTGCCTAGAATTTCCAAAAGCTACCCGACTGAAAGTAGAGGTCACATTTCTTAGTTCTCATTCCAAAACAGTTGTATGCATTCATTTTGAAACTTTGGATTGAACAAGTTGCTAATATGGCACTAATATAGAGATAATAACACATTCAAATGTTACTACTAAGAAGAAATGATTTGATATATTTATGTGTATTTATGTCACAGTTCATATTAATTTATTTATTTAATGTTCATCAGCGCGCATTGCCGATAGAACGCATTGATGTATGTATGAATGAGTGCATGTGTGAATGTTGTGATAAGACACGTGGTTTTTCCATTTTTAGGATTTAGTGACCAGGTACATGTATATAAGTCTTATTGACCAATGACAGACGACTTTTAGCTCATTAATATGCATGTTTTACTAACTTCGTTCACTATATAAGCGCAAGTCCCGCCAAATCCAGTATCCACAGATTCTACCCTTTACGGCGCTAGTATCATTTACTGTTATATTCCATTCCTGATCTTCAAAGATCCAGTTATTTTTTATTATTTAAAGTCCTGGATACCTGGTAAGATCACTGTTAAACATATTATTGTAACATCATGTTCAGTGATATTGTCGGTAAATCACCGGTATTATAATTGGGAAAACCATTGTGTTTGTAACTTAATTTAATATGTAGTACATGTAATTGTCTTTCGTCAACGTGTGTGTGTTGTGTTGTGAATGTGTTTTCTGTGTTTTCTAGGTTTCTTTGCATATATAATATAAAAGCAAAGTACGAATCCAAGTCTTTGATCGTTATTTATTTAACAACCCTGTGAAATTTATACAGAATGGAATTGTTATAATTGTTTTGTTTAAAAAAACAACAAAACCCCCTCAAATTCAGTAGTACCAATGATAAATTGGATTTGACCTTATTGCACAATTTAATTAAAAAAAATCTTTATTTAAGCTAATACCGCTTCAATATTTTTATCCCACCAAGTTTATTACCAGTTTAAGAAGAAAATTTTAGTTAATACTTATTGAAAACACACAAATACATTGAATTTGAAAAATACATTCAGTTTTACACTGCATTAATTATTATTCCTTAATCAGTGATTAACACATTTTGAATCCTTATTCTCAAATTCATGTACTTCATGAAATACTGAAAACCCTTAAAATAATTTGAATGTATATTAGACCATCCAAATAGTGAAATTTTCAGCTAATTTTCTTCAGTTGTGAATAGTTTTAGCAGACTTAAACTCAGTTTTCAACATTTTTGTCAAAATGACCTTTTTGACAAACGTCAGTCAAAAACGTCAGTCAGCATGAGACCCAGTGGAAGAGTGTATTTGCTGACAAGGTCATTGTATCGACCATAGAACTTACAAAAAGATGACTTCAAACGAGACTGTAGATAGTCCTGTTTTTTCAACTTGTTTGTCAGTAGCTTGACTCGCCTTAGAAACTGTTCATACGAAGAGCATGCCTTTGCGTATCGAATTAACTTAGAGACAAAAACACATCATATGCAGGTGATGAAGGTATATTGGTACATAAATAAGAAAAGTTGACTATAGAAAAACGTAACAACGGACGTAAGAATGAAAATAACAATTGTTAATTGATGATACGTCGTCGATATACCTAAATGTTGAGTTGAAGGCCACATCGAGTGATTTATTTTTTTAACGAACAAGTTTTTAAAAAAAAAATTCTGCTTCATAAGAATATTTTATTTCTAATATATATACACTTGCAAACGTTTTCCCTTATATTACACTGTTTGGGCAGTCTGCAATTATTTCTGCATAAAATTATTCTGGGTCAAAAGGTCAAAGTAACGCATGAATATTATCAGGGTCACTACCTTTTCTTATATTCTCAAACTAACCGACTTACGATAAAACACACTTTATATCGTAACGAAAACATAATTTAGGCATAAAGAAAAACAACTTTATCTGCAATTTATCATATAAAGTTTTATTCATTAATTTTTTAAGATAAATAACATTCATTGCGGGTATAAATAATCATGGCTTACAATTCGCATGC
Organism: Magallana gigas; assembly: GCF_963853765.1. Taxonomy (NCBI): domain Eukaryota; kingdom Metazoa; phylum Mollusca; class Bivalvia; order Ostreida; family Ostreidae; genus Magallana; species Magallana gigas. Next base: position 48,128,690 of record NC_088860.1, on the reverse strand, counting down.
AAGATAATGTTTATAGATCGACATCGAACGAAGTGTTCTTGAAAATTACAATCGCTATTTGTTAAAGTTGTTAAAATCAGTTATAGTTCATTTCTGACTTTTATAATAAGCCCCGATCAAAATGGAAAATGCAATATTATATACCTTTCGTGTTAAGTCCATTCACAGTTACTTTTAACTCCTGCTGCTTGTCTGTCCGTTTTGTTCTGTAAAAGAAATTAGCTTCTCTCTATAATGTCCAAGGAAAATTATGATGCTCTTGAGTCAGTTTCTGCGATAAAATTCCTCTGAAAATGCCTAGGTAAACTCTAACTTTCACTCGCTTTGTATTCAAGTTTCAAACTGCTCTGTGACTTCAACTGAAGGGGTACTATTTCACCAAGCCTCAGTCTTTTTTCGATTGTACAAGCGACTTTCTTTACTTTTTCACTTTAGTTTATATCATTAAAGTGTTGTCTTGTCAAAAGCAGTGTCAAATTTATTTATAATGCTAATAAATATTTGCAACATATTGTCGAACTATTTTTTGTTACGTCATGTTTCTAGGTAATTAGAATAAAGTATGTATGGAGCAATGTTATCTTCATAATTTGCAAAAAATGTATATTAGTAATAAGGTATTTTTTGAATGTATATCGGGATATAAATACGGACTGGTACATGATCAAATCTTCCATAAAGCCCGAATATGGATTAATACGTGATCAAATCTTGCATAAAGCCCTTTGGGCTTTATGGGATTTGATCACGTGACCAACCCTATTTATATCCCGATATACAAGAATGATACCTTATTTCTTAAATCAGTATATGAAATGTTAGTTATTGTAACCATGTTATATGTAGTTAAGGAGTACCGCATTCAGCAGTTGTGGGCATGTAGACCCTTTTCCATAAACACTAAACATGTGATCGTTACCATGTTATATTTCATTCATTTTATCAAATGTATCTTAAAATAATGTAATCCACAAAAGAGCTACATTGAAAGTTTATATTTTCATTCAATTTAATATTATATTGATTATGAATTGATATAGGGAATATTTCTATATATATTTTGTAAATTACATTCAAGAGCAGTTAATTATCTTTAATGTATAATCTATTATAATCAGAGAAGCCTTTGACAAAAAGTTAAACCAGTGAACTCTGCGCAGTGATGTATTATTTGTATGTGTACTTGAGTATGAATGTACATGTATATTTTTATGCTGATATCTATTTATTATATTACAGGGGTTAATCTCCATATCCCTATATCTCAAAATAAATTGAAGAATCCTTTAGTGGAATTAGTTGTTTTTTTACCTCCGAAAAGCCCACTATCACACAAGTGTTAAGTTAATTCAAAGAAATTTATTTCGTAAAAAACAACTTGCATTCAATTTCCAATTTTTCCATCATTATTGGGTGCGATTGCAACGCTTACTGATAAAAAAGCTGTATCATTAGCGGTTGAGAGTGTAAATATTTGGTATTTTTATTAAGCGTTAATTTTGTTGTTCTTTTGCATCGCCTAATACAAATCTCTCAAAAAGAGGCGATATATCATGAACGGTTGACTGTCAACTTTTCATGCAATAATTTATAGCATTGTGTCCGGCGCAAATGATATCTATACCATCTGGTTCTCTCTCAAGTATTAACACATCTCGTATTTGATCATTGAAAACGTATATTGATGAAAACTTTGCCTGTTAAGTTCATTTTACAAAAAATAACCATACAAAACATTCATACTTATTAAAAAATAAAGTAACTATTCTGTCTCCCGATTGATTCAGACAACGTAGACAGATAGATAACGATTTAATATCGTAAAAGCTGCAAACAAAACAAAACACAAACTTAGAATAAAGTACAAATGTAAAAACTATGTAAACACTACGATACAGGTATAGGTTGACAATGTAGGTCAAGTGAACCGAAAAATGTAAACATTACACCGTTATATACCGAAAGGTTTATAGAAACCATGGTAATACCGAATTATGAAAGAAATAATGTACAAAATACATATATGTTTACTTACACTGGTAATGACTGTAAGATTTGGCAAGAGTAGAAAGACAGAATGCCTTGGAACATAGGAAAATGTGCGAAGCTAAAATATAGCGCCAAAAGTTAATACGGAAAACAGTTCGTGACAATTTCGACAAAATAAACTGATATAAACGGATCGGATAGAAACGGAATGCGATCCACCACACTCCCCGTCCGATATCTGCAAGATATCGCTAACATACTATTTGTTTGAAAAATGATCTACAATTATAACTATAAAACAAATTTCACAAACCTTACTGTGTACCTTTCACACTAAAAAATGAATGCATCAAATACCCTAAAAAATCCTTTTTCCGACAACCCTTAACATAGTACCTGTAATACTGACAATGACTAGAAGTTACCCAAAACTGGTTTCATTTGCATGTCTAAAGATCTCATACAATTACCTGACAATAAAAAATAGCACTGTATACAAATACAGATAGATCAATGTACTTTGAAGTGTGAAAAATTAAAGTCTCTTTGGTAGTAGTTCAGTTTATTAACAGCACCAGTTCAGTAATAGGACGGGTGAGGATTACTGGTTTACCATCTCTTACAATTCGAACTTGCACTTTACGCACATGGTTATCATTATGAGACGGATACACACTCTCTACGATTCCAACTGGCCACTGAAATCTGGGTAAGCTCGAGTCCTTCAGCAAAATCACATCTCCTATTTTGATGTTTGGTCTTTCCTCAGTCCACTTGCGACGAGATTGCAGGCTCTGGAGAAACTGTTCCTTCCACTGTTTCCAGAAGGTGTTTGCTAAAACTTGGACATGGCGCCACTGTGCCTTGTAGATATCCTTGATATCCAAACCTTCACATAAAGTGGGGCATCCTGTGGTCCTCTGAGTGAGAAGTAACGAAGGACTGAGAATCATGGGAGCGTTTGAGTCATATGAAATAGCAGTAATGGGTCTCGAGTTAATGATGGCGCTGACCTCTGCCATCAGTGTAACGAGGACTTCGTGGGTGATCTCACGTTGCTGTTTAAGAAACATTGAGTCCAAGATCCTCCTTGCCATGCCTATCATGCGTTCCCACACTCCACCCATGTGGGAGGAGTGGGGTGCGTTGAAGATCCAAGTTATCCCATGGCGGTCTAGGTGGTCTTTAAATGGCTCATCTTCAATGTTTACTACATTTGTCTTCATCTCGTCAGCGGCTCCAACGAAGTTGGTACCTCGGTCAGAGCGAAACTCTCTGACCTCTCCTCTGACGGCCACGAGGCGACGGATTGCGTTAATTACAGAAGAACTAGTCATATCTTCTACTACTTCTATATGAACTGCTCTGGTTGTGAGGCAGGTAAAAAGCAAAGCCCACCTCTTGTTGTGTGCCATACCCCCTCTAGTTTTCCTTGATATAACCATCCATGGGCCAAACGTATCTACTCCCACAGATGTGAATGGAGGCCCTGGCTCAATGCGATCCGTGGGCAAGTCTGCCATCTTCTGGTATTCAAAATTTCCTCTGAGCTTTCGACACACTATACATTTGTGTATAAGAGAAGATACAACTCTCTTAGAGCCCGTCACCCAGTACCCATGGTTGCGAAGAGCGCCCTCGGTAATGAGTCTGCCTTGGTGGTGCACAAGTTCATGAATATGACGTACAAGTAGAACGGTTAGATGAGACTTTCCGGGTAGAATGATTGGGTTCCGCTGTTCTACTGGTAGGCTGCTCTGAGAAAGTCTCCCACCAACTCGCAGGATCCCTTTTTCGTCCAAGACAGGAGATAAACGACACAGAGGACTTGCTCTGGAGACAGGTGACTTTGTACTCAATGAAGCTATTTCGTCTCCATATGCTTGCTTCTGAATGATCTTGATTAGGACCTCTTCAGACTCCTCCCTCAGCCTCACTGGTTCGTTTCCTCCTTTCCTTTCGAAACGACGTCTAGCACGTCCCTTTATGAGAGTTATTACACTAACTAACTTGTGCCAACGACTGAATCTGTTGCATCTGTCCGCGAAATCCTCATCCAACGCACAAGTCGTTTTCTTCACTTCAATTCTGATCTCCTTATCCAATTCAGGTGACACGAGTGAATACTCCTGTGTAGCGCTGAGTTCAGGGTGTATCAAGAAAGACGGTCCCTTAAGCCATTTTTCTTGGAGGTCTCCAACAGATCTCAGGCCCCTTGTACCATGATCTGCTGGGTTGTCAACTGTTGACACATAAAACCATTGCTTTGGCTCTGTCACTGATAATATGCGCTCTACGCGATTGCTGACATAGTTGAAGAAGCGTCTGGTTTTGTTGTTAAGGTAGCCCAACACAACCTTGCTGTCTGTATGGTATCGAATCTCTTCTAATGTGGTCTGTAAATTCTTCCTGATGAATTCTCCAACTTCTGTAGCCAACAAAGCTGCGCAAAGCTCCAGGCGAGGTATTGTGTGGCCTCTGGAGGGAGCCAGTTTTGCCTTTCCCATAATAAAGGACACACTGATTTCTCCTTTGTAGCAAGACCTGAGATACGCAACGGCTGACACAGCTAACTCCGAGGCGTCTGAAAATACATGTAGTTGTACCCAGTCCAAGTGGCTCAAAGACTCTTTAAAGTACATTCGTGGGACCATTACATTTTCCAGCGAGGATAAAGAGTTTTTCCACATACGCCAACTTTCGGCTGTTCCAGGTTCCAAAGTTTCATCCCAGTCTGATGATTTCGTGATCTCTCGGAGGAGAATTTTTCCTGGAAGCAGTATTGGAGCGACGAACCCCATAGGATCATAAATGCTGTTAAGAGTGGACAAACAGCCTCGCCGTGTGTCAGGCTTCTCTTCAAGTTGTATCTGGAAGGTGAAGGCATCGAGATGCAAATCCCAAGACACACCAAGGCTCTGGTGAACCGGAAGCGTATCCTTTTCCGTGTTGAGTGACACCATCTCCTTACACAAATCTTCCCGGGGAAAGGCACTCATGACTACAGGGTCATTTGAGGCGATTTTGTGGAGATGTAGATTACCTTCAGTTTTCAGAGCAGTTTGTGTCCTTTTAAGGAGATCGATAGCCTCTTCCGCAGAAGTTAAGGAGGTGAGACCGTCATCCACGTAGAAATTGTGGGTCACGAATTCTGCTACATCATCACCATAGACATCTGTCTGTTGAACACATTTTCTAAGACCGTATGTAGCTACGGCAGGTGAGGGTGAATTCCCGAACGCATGAGCCTTCATCCTGTACTCAATTAGGGGGGCATCTGCGTCATTGTCCCTATACCAAAGGAACCTCAAATGATCTCTGTGATCCTCCCTGACTAGAAAGGAATAGAACATCTGTTCTATGTCTGCTACTATTGCACATTTCTCCTTCCTGAATCGAATCAGTATTCCCTGTAAGTTGTTTGTAAGGTTAGGTCCAGTGGTGAGAATCTTGTTCAGGGACATTCCGTTGAACTCAGCTGATGAGTCAAACACTCCTCTGATCTTCTCTGGTTTCTTTGGGTGGTATACTCCAAAGAGGGGCAAGTACCATGCTTCTTTGTCCTTAGTTAGTTCGGGAGCCACTTCAGCTGCTGATTCGAGCACTTTGCTCATGAACTCGACAAAGTGTTTTCTCTTTGTAATATTCTTCTGGAGACTCTTATCTAAGATGTAAGCGCGGCGTTCTGCTAACTCTTTGTTGTTTGGTAAGGGAGCGTGTGGTCGAAATGGCAATGGTGCCGTCCAATTTCCATCTCCTCCTCTCACCATTTCTTTATCCATTATTTCTAAGAAGTGTCTATCCTCTACCGATAGTCCGACTTCATTATCATCATCTTCTTTACGAAAGAGATTGTCGCCTGAGTAAGAACTGGCTACTCTCTGATCCTTGTCTGGGGGTTTGTTAGTATCCAGCCGTTTTACGGAAATGCCTTTGCTGCATGGTTCAAACAAAGAAGGACGTCCATCTCTTCTGACAGAGGTTTTCTTGCTGTTTACCATAAAGGGAGTCCTAGTTCTCTCTAAGCAGGCTTCTCCAATGATGACCCAACCATGATGAAGCCTTTGAGCAAAGGGTGTATCTTTGGGTCCTATTATCTGATCCAGCACGTGATGAGCTTCTGTCACGTCTCTGCCAATGAGAAGACCTATAGGCACATCTGGGTCATATGGGGGTATCATGTTTGCAATGCCCTGTAGGTGGGGAAAATGCTGCGCAACGTCTGGCGTCGGGATTTCAGTCACATCATTTGGAATTTCAGGGCACTCAATCACCGTAGGAAGTTCTAAGTTGTAGTCCTTGTCTAGTGACTGGATGGTAAGATTATGAGCTATTCTGCCGGCTGTTTGGTAGCTTCCTGAACAGGATGTTAATGTGTACTGTGTTTCCGCTGTATGGATTCCTAGTGTGTCTAGCACTTCAGGACTGATAAGCGACCTGTTGCAGTGCTCATCAAGCATGGCATAAACTTTAGTTGACCTCTCAGGATTCCCAGTTTTGTAGATGTTGACAGCTAAAGTCTTGGCACAAGAGCGTCCCTTGAAGGATTTTCCGCAGATAGCTGTACATTTGGAGCTGATTGGGATGACATCAAGATGCTCCCCGCCATCAACTCTCTCTGTCTTTGTCTGTGTCACTGGTTCTGTTCCCAAGGGTGTCTTTGACATGTGCATGGCGGTCATGTGTGAAGTGCTATTGCACTCCGAACATTTCAGAGATGTTTTACAGTCAGTCCTTAAATGTTCTAAACTGCAGCATCTGAAGCAGGCTCTATGTTCTTTTAACAGTCCTTTCTTTTCATCAAAGGATCTCTTGAAAAATTCTTTGCAGTCCTTCAACTCATGAGTTCGCGACTTGGGGTGTATTGGGCACAAGACTTTCTGTTTGTATTCAGATCTCTCGTCCTGTTTCACACCAGTTTTTTTTGTCGTTACATAACATTGTCTTTGTTTCTGCACTGGTTTCGGTTCTTCATTGACCTTTCTGTAATCAAACATGAAACAAGGGTCATTTAAGGTTGATGCCATCTCACTGACGAAGTCTATGAACACTGTGAAAGGTGGGAATGTTACACTTCTGGATTTCTTGTATCTTGCCGCGCGATCCATCCACTTGTTCTGAAGAAACTGAGGCAGCTTTGCTATGATAGGGTTCACGCCTGAAGAGGTGTCATAGAAGGAAAGCAAGGCTGCATAGTTTGAGTCTTCTTTCAGACACTGTATTTCTGACAGGATGTCGACCAGATCATACATGTGTCGAGCGTCTCGAGGAAGTTGGATGCGCTGAAAGGAAGCTAACTTTTTTCTGATCGAACTTTCTATCAACTCTGGTGCGCCATATCTTTCGTCAAGTCTAGCCCAGATGCGTTGCAACCCAACAATTGGATTGTGGATGTTTGCTGCTCTTAAACTTAGAGCTTGTCTTGAGGAGTCAGGCCCTAACCACTTCACCAGGAGATCTGTCTCCTCCTGTGGTGTCAAAATGAGGCTCTCTACAATATTCTTGAATGAAGCCTTCCACACTGAATAATTTGTTGGATTGTCATCAAATTTCATAAATCTATTCATGGTAATGTCTTTCTTTAACAGAAAATTATGAAATTCACTCAGTTGATTTGGATAATGTGCAGCTGATGGTGCGGGCGCAGATACTGGGTAACTCGGAAAATGGCTTAGAGTGTGTTGTCGCTGCCTGAGTTGGTCGACGTGCACGTCAGGTGTTTGCTGACTAAACACTTGTGGAGGCATTTTTTCATTTTTCATGAAACTTGTTTCTGTCTGCAGGGATTTAAAATTTGCATTTTCTATAAAGTTCCTTGTCTTCTCAACGCCTGACAGTTTGGGAATATCTTTAAGAGGATCATCTTCTTGTGAGTTCAGGTCATCATCGGATTCCTCTTCAGCTACTTCCTGTTTTGTTCTGTTAAGTTCAAACATGGTACTTAGCTCTGCACGTCTTCTCTCTATACTCGCCTTCTTTTCCTCTTCTGCCAACTGGGCTTCAATAAGCCTTAGTCTTGCTGTTTCTTCAGCCAGTTTGAGTTTTATGGCACTTCGTTTGGATGATGATGTTTTTTGAGATTCTTTATCTTTATCAATGAGTGTCAAGTGCTTTTTTGCTGCCTCTAGTGCACTCTGTGTCTTCATGTTTACCTCTTGGTATTCACTTACTTGGATGTTTTTCTCTCTAAGGCTCTGTTCTGTTGAATAGCCTTCTAGCAATGCCACATAGTTTTTATGAGTGAGTTCGTATTTTGCACATCCAATCTCTAATCTTTGTATTGCTTCCCTGATTTCTTTTGGGTTGGATTTCACAATTGCGATTGTCATGAGTTCGTTTGATAACTGATCCTTGCATTTCTCTAATTCATTAACAAACCGCACACAATGAGTCTCATACAGCTCTTTTCCTTTTTCGGTAAGAGTTCTTATGCGTTTTTCTCTCTCTGCGGTAGATTCCTCTGGGTTCTGTGCTTCGGGCGATTCAACATGGTCAAGGTTTCCCTTCTCGTCCGCCATACTGTTGTAGTCTCAGTCTTTTACTATTCTGTCTCCCGATTGATTCAGACAACGTAGACAGATAGATAACGATTTAATATCGTAAAAGCTGCAAACAAAACAAAACACAAACTTAGAATAAAGTACAAATGTAAAAACTATGTAAACACTACGATACAGGTATAGGTTGACAATGTAGGTCAAGTGAACCGAAAAATGTAAACATTACACCGTTATATACCGAAAGGTTTATAGAAACCATGGTAATACCGAATTATGAAAGAAATAATGTACAAAATACATATATGTTTACTTACACTGGTAATGACTGTAAGTTTTGGCAAGAGTAGAAAGACAGAATGCCTTGGAACATAGGAAAATGTGCGAAGCTAAAATATAGCGCCAAAAGTTAATACGGAAAACAGTTCGTGACAATTTCGACAAAATAAACTGATATAAACGGATCGGATAGAAACGGAATGCGATCCACCACAGTAACATAACCGAAGCTTTTCTGCAGCCCGAGCAACAGAGTGTATATCATAAGGGGTGTTAAAAGGCTTTTCTGAAGCCTGGAAAAGAAATTTGCCAAAACGGAACGCCACCCATTCTACCTGAATATCCAGTTATAGATCTGTTAAATGTCTTCTGAAACTTGGACTATTAGTCGGTCATTCAATATTTCCATACGGAATCTTAAGAGGGAATATGCATACTATAATTTGATTGAAATTTACCTAAAATATTTCCTGGGCGGTGCTGCAGGGAGGCTTAATAAATTATTTATTTATTTTATTTGTACAATTTTTTCTGCAATATTTTTGTTGAATTTTCTGTTTAATTCATATTTTATTTCTTATCAAAAATTTTGTTAAAAATTTCATATTTTTTTTTTTATGTAATCTCACCAGGTTGCATTACCACACACTAAATGCCTACTGAGACTCATAAGCTTAAATATGAAACAAAAATACCACTACACATTTGTTTGACACTCTAATCACCTACCGTATTTCGCTCAAAATAATATTTAAGGAGACCGGATGGCCAAACATTATCAAAAGGTTTGCATAAACATTTATAATTTTGTTCTGTTATTAGCGCTGTTTTTCTTTGATTATTGATTTTAAGTACTCTCGTGTGTGTTTTCTTTTTTTTCTTTTTTTTTTTTGGGGGGGGGGGGGGGTAAAATTGTTACACGAAGCCCGCGGTGTTAACGCGGCTAAACACTGCTCTCTGATGTTTGCCAAGTTTGACCTTCCACAGAGTAAGTAATGATTTAAAATTGTTTATTATTCTGTAAAAGGATGATATCGATAGATGTATACCTTTTTAGTAGCCATAACCAGTTTTATATGTTGTAATCGAAGCTTTCATTTTCGAGCTCTGTCGTCTGCAACAAATGTAAACATAGACGTGTTTTAATTTGCACAACTTTTTGTGATTTATTTCCTAAATTTAATATTAGTAAAAATGGTAAATTATCTTAGAAATTTTTCCGATGGTTTTGACCTGTTATTTGTGGTTGATTTAAATCTCAAAGTATCATGTTGCAATTTTTTTTATTGATATCAAGAATCAGTTGATAACATGTAGATATATTTTGTGTGAAATGTTACATTGTAACACTGTTGCTTATATTTCATTTTTTTTATCACACAGTATACTATACTCTGTCCCGAGTTTTTGTTTCCACCACTTTTTTCTTGATATTTCGATAATCATAAATACCTTTGTGCTCAAACTACGTTTATCCACTAATATGAAAAATGTCTAGAGTATCTGTTTTGAAACGCCCGCCTTATTCACCATTTAATCTTTTAAAGTCACCAGCCAAAGATAATAATACTTCTATCAGTATTTACCCATATCAAAAGATACTAATGCTCATATCAGTAGATACCCGTGCTCATATCTTAGATACCCGTGCTTATATCAGAAAATAATAGTGTTTATATCAGAAGATAGTCATGCTAAATTAGAAGATACTCATACTAAAATTTGCGCTGATTTATTTGCGTTCTAACTGCCGTGCTCGCTAAAAACAAAATTATTAATTTGTCAAAGTTTCAATTATTGATTAAAGATTGCCAACACCAGCCCGGTTTTTATACCTCAAGGGAACAAAGTTTGGAAGGTTGTATGGGAATCCCTTTGTCCGTCCGTCTGTCCGTCCGTCTGTCTGTGCAAAAATCGTGTCCGGTCCATATCTTTCTTATGGAAAAACATTGGAAGTTCTAACTTCACACAAAGATTGCTCATGACAGAAGGATGTGTCATGACTTAACCCAAGGTCTTTCGGACAAGGTCAAGGTCACTGACAGAACACGTGCAAAATTCGTGTCCGGTCCATATTTCCTAATGGAGAAACATCGAAGTTCTTACTTCACACAAAGATTGCTTATGACCTGAGGGTGTGTCATGACCCTGCCCCAAGGTCATTTGGGAAAGTTCGAGGTTTAAAAAAATGCTTAATTCCTGTTTGTTTCTGTCTTGTGTTAATGAAAGGTATAATTCAATACAAAGCTTGCTTGTGTCAAGCCACGTAAAATTAAATGTAAGATTATCATCACCGCCCGTCCTCTGGCAATGGCCCGCCTCGATGCATTTTATCTTTTTTATAAAAAAAAATAGTGTGCAAAAAATTTTTGGTAAAAAAATTGGCTTGGTTACCAAAAGTTCAAAGCATCAAATGGTTTGATTCCAGTCATGTTTGTTATCACAGGGATGCAATTGTCTTTAAACATTAACAGTTAAGTTGAAATTAAATGGAATTTAAAGAATAGAAATTGGTTTGTGCTCTTTTATAAGCATTACCAAATTAAAAAAAATAGAGCAGTTGTTATTGATAGAACATGGACGGTTAAGTAGATAGCATATATCTTTTTCTATCATAGAAAAATACTTGAGTTGTGATATTTTTTTCTTAGCGGGGGGTATCGATTGTGAGCTTCCTCACAGTACCTCAAGGTTTTTTTTTTAGATAAATGAAAATTTTTATACAAATTTTGGGTACAAGATTATAAAATATGTAAATGATTTATGGCATGATATCAATTTAAAGCAGAATATTTTATTCAATAAAGCTGAGCTCCGCCGGTTTCAATGGAAGGTTGATATCTGGTCCCTCTGACACAGATTTATACAGATATAAATGTTCTGTTTCAATTCCTGACACCTGGTGTTTCAGACACTTTCTGTCTTATTTAATGTATATTCATTGATCAATCTACATTTACATGTATGATGTAAAAACAATACACCAATGATTAATTATTACATATGTATAAAGTAATGATTGAAATAAACGTACGTGTATCACAATGAAGCATCCTAAACTGCAACATTTTTACAGTAATTAAATATATAATTATATTTCTTTCTTCTATTGAGGCACATATACGTAATCGGATCGCTGCAGTTTCTTTACAATACTAAGTATTGCATTTTCTTTACTTTACTTGCAACGTTATCAGCAATAAATAGGTCTAGATCGTCTTTGTTGTCCACACATAAACCCCTTGGACCTTTTAAATGGCAGTTGTCAATGCAACGAATGAGCTTTCCGTCCTGATCTAGGATGTGGATACGATACAAGTAAATACTCCAGTCTGCTATCAGAATCCGACCCTAGCTGTCTGTTGTGATGCCTTATGGATAGAATGATTCCTCAATAGTATACGGAAGTCCAGTGTAGTTAATCTCAAGTTTCCAGGCCTAATTGATCACCACTTCTGCACGAGCTCCGATCCAGCGTCTGACGAAAGGGAACCTGCGGATGCGCTTTATAATCACAGTTTAAAGAGTGATGAACATCCAGTTATGGTTAGCACACAGGGGAGAGCGGAGCACCGTTAATTGCAAATGCTTTCTGCTTCACTGCGCCAAATAATATACTAAGGGATTTTCATTACAGAGCACAAGCGCATAACTTAGAAGCTGAAACAAGAAATCTGATAAATGAAATTGACTACGAGAGAAATTTGACCACGATAGTAGAGGTTCAAGGTGCAACATCAAACCAGCGACATTTGGTGGAAGTAACTCGTGGCTTGACTACAAGTCCCATTTTGATGCATGCTCTACAATTAACAATTGCTCCGAAAAAGAGATACAGCTCAAGGAGCACTAAGGAATGTTTTCAAAGAAACCATCACCATGAGAGAATCTTTTTCACAGTAATTTTACATTTAAAAAAAAAACACAAAAAATAGCTATCGTCTTGTTATCTTTATATCCACCTATCAGAGATCAAAGAAATTATGATCATGTATTGTCAGCATTAACGATCGCCACGCTTAATCAAATTTTCACTTCGAGGCGCTAAATGGAAGTGGCATGGGGGGAAGCCCAATTTTCAAGGTGCTACTGAGAGATATTAAAAAGCAATTAAAGCTGAATTAATTAATCCATGTTTAGGCACTCATACCCGATAACCCATACCGTTTTCCTGTGTATTTGTTGAAGAAATTTAATACATATGGAAAATCGTTGGCGCACTATTAAATTTAGCGCTCAAGGCAGTTGTGCCAAAGGCGCTAATATTTGTGTTGCGCCATATCTTCTCGTTTTACAGTATTATAGAACAGAAAGGCAAGGTGATTTGCGGATGGTTGAGGGTAAAGAGCACGAGTGTTCAACACGCACAATCAACAGAGCTTACTGAATTAATCACGGGGATGCTACTCCAGATCTAACCTTAAAGTCCAAGATCAGAATTTTCAGACGAACATTACAGTTCCCAATCAGAGACGCCGATGATGGGTTGGCTTGCTATTATTGCAAGGAAAAAGGACACATTCGTAGGAATTATCCGAAACTTTAAAATAACGAAACAAATAAAAACAGTAATCCATCAGCAAATATGGCAATGCACGGCTGATTTGTAGTGAGTGCAGAAGAAAGCAGCGCTAGGGCATGGACATGTAGGTAGAAATAGCATGATCAACGAATCTTGCATTTTTGTGGAAGGTGGAATAAATGGAGTATGTTAAAAAAGAATGTTGATTGAAACAGATGCATCATTGACGTTGATCTCAAAAAGGTTGCTTGATATAATTACTGACAAAAAACTGGGCAACACTAGCAGAGAGTTCACAGAAAGTTTTGAACGCAAGTGAAAACCCACTTTCATTTGTGTATTCTGAATGCACATATCCACGTAGCGTCTGTTTTCATGGGTATACCTCTAATTGGGGTTTACTCTGGGTCCACTCTGGGTATACTTTAGGATTACTGTGGGTCCACTCTAGTAAACCCGGAGTAAACCAAGAAAGTACACCCAAGGGTTAATTGGGGTTTACTTTCTGTTAGGTTGGAGCTGATTGATACTGTATCCCTCCTAGGATTAAAATGAATATAGAGGCTAAAATTTCAAGAAAGAAAACATTTAGAGCCTTAGATTATATACATATAGTCGAGCAAGAAAAGAAATTCATTTAGAAGGGATGATGTGCTGTCGTAGGTAAGGCATTGGTTAAAAGCAGTGAGACGGAGCCTGTTTGTCTGATAAATGCAACAGACGTTGCCTTGTAAATATAAAATGTGGCTTTGCTGGCAAAGATGACGGTTGCTGCGAAGAAAATCCGCCAGAAATAGCTGTAGTAAAAATTTCAATTCTGCGACCTGAGTTGTGAGGATAGCTTCATAAATTTAAGACAAATCTATCTCGAAACTATTATCTTGGTCAAACCTCAGTCGTTAAACGCAAAATCAATACTAGGCCTATAGAGAAACACATTAAACAAAGTGCACGAAAAATTATTTTGCATTTTATGCAATGAAAGAAGTTGATAAACAGGTGAACAAAATGTTGGACATAAGAGGTCATCGAACCTCTAATAGCCATTGAGGTACAACATTTGTTCTTGTGCGCAAGATTGATTGATCGATGTGCTTTTGCATAAATTATAGACGAGTCAAAGAAGTCACAGTCAAGGACGCTTATCCATTCCTAAACATAGATGAAGCATTGTTCATCTGCAAGGACAGACTTGACCTCAACAACGGCTACCTGCAAGTTGAAATGGAAGAGGATAATAAGTGTAAAACAACATTTGTAACTCGAAATTTATTACAGTTCAAGGTAATGCCTTTTAGTCTTTCCTGTGCACCTGAACATTAAACGCCTAACGAAGACGGTCCTTGAAGGTCTACAATGGGACAAATGCCTTGTATATCTCAATGAAATTAGTTAGTAGCATATCTTTCGACGATATGCTTTGTAACCTTGAAAATAATTTTGATGGACTGCTGAAAGCGGGTCCTAAATTAACATCAAGAAAGTACAACCTGTTTGCCACCTAAGTCCAATTTGAAAGGTTGAGCATTCGGAATGGATTCTTAGTACAGCGATGGATTTTGCTTCCCTCTAACCAAGAGACATCTCAACTCATAATACCAGACTTAGAAAGAAGGAATGTACTAAAGATGTGCCAATGATAATAAACCATCTAGTCGTCTTGGTGTTACGAAGACATTGGCCAGAATTCGACAGAGGTATTATTGGCCGGGATTACAACAGGACGTCTATCAGTACATAGCAGGCTGTGATGCTTTTAGTAGATGAAAGAACCCAATCCCTAAGCGCCGGGCTCCAATGCAGATTCTAGCATCTGGTGTGCCGATGGAAAGATTGGCTTCAGATTTTTTGTGCAATTTACCAGACACAGACAGTTTGAATCGTCATGTTCTCATCATGGCAGACTTTTTCTCTCTGCCGAATATGGAAGCAGAAACTATCGCCTGCACAATGATGGAGCAAGATTAGGCATGCCCTCTGTTATCCATTCAGATTAGGGCCACCAGTATGAAACCTCAATGATTGCAGGACTATGAAGTCAATTACTGTGCTTAGAACTTTAAAAATTTGATAGTAAATATGTGTAAACGCTGTTTATTTTAGTTTTCTTTGAAATTAAAGTATTTGTAAATTGCTTGTTTTTTTCGTAGATAATGGTATGTACAAAAACAATACCCAGGAAAGAAGGACTTCGATTTCCAATGTGTAATATCAGGACTTGAAATGAGGGCAAGTGGGAAAAGCATGGAAAAGTGGAATGTGGAAGAGTTTATGCAGAAGAAATTTGAATGGGAGTATAAAAGTGTAGGGTAATGAGTTTGTTAGTTGCAGTCTGAAGTTGAAGACGTTCACTTCGCAATAGGTGAGAACAATCGATTGATATTAGGTTAAGTCTTATGTTCATGAATAAGGCTTTTGAGACTTGATTTGAAATCATATTAGCTAGTAATAGCTGTTAGGGTGGACAGGAAGCGCGCTCTCTCCATGATAGAGTGGGAAACTGTATTGTAGATATTATTGATATTTATACTTGGTTTAGATAGAAGATGGTGGAATAAGATGGCGTAACTGCCCATTTTGTTTAGTCGTAAAATACAATTTCAAATTTAACATTTTTTTTAATTAAACATGTCCGATATGTTATAATACAAGTTTACAAAAGGGTAATCTCTAACTATATTCAGTTTGAAATATTTCAAAAAACGATAATAAAAAAATAGAAAAAAACATAAGTTTTGGTGATATCGAACCCACAATCTAAAAACCTAAGTTCTATAAATTTATAGAGTCTATAAAGTCTAATGTCTGGAGGTTCTAATAATGACACTATTTGGAGGTTTTGACACGCATACGCCAGTTTAAATCAACCTTTTGCAGGTATTTAAAATATTCAAGGGTAACAAACCGATGTTACGTTAATTATACATTGTCTATATTTTTTTTTGAAAACTCAGATTTAATGATATTTTAATTTTTCAGTTTCTAATCATTCCTCAAATGGGCATTTTAAACGCCTCATTCTTCTTTATAATTCATTAATATATTGCATAAATTGCTCAGTTATAGCAGCCGATTATCCAAACCTAGAAACGCTACAATATGTATCTCAAAGTAATGTAATCCACAAAAGAGCTACATTGAAAGATATGTTCATTACTTAAATGTAATATTGATATAAAATAATATATAGCATATTTCTATATTTTTTGTTTATTGTGTTCAAGAGCATTAACTCTTATTTACCTTGAAAGTGAAACGTATTATTATCAAAACTGTCCTTCTTTACAAATAGTTTGTCACTGCACTCTGAGCAGTGATGTATAACTTGTATGTATAATTGAGTATGATTTTACAAATCTATTTTAATGCATATATCTAGTAATTCTATTACAGGGTTTAATCCCTAAATCCCTATATATCATTTATGCTTGGAAATGTCAACTGACCATGCGTACTGTTTATAGCGAAAGGCGTTGCAATTGAAACGCTAAATGATATGTATACATGCATCATTAAGCAGGCATTGTATTATTAACGGTTGTTACATTGCCGCTAACCCGAAACTTTAATTATCATATTTTTCCTGAAACCCCAGTCAAAATATAACAAGTCCACCTGCAATATCTTCTCCAATAATGTGATACATTTATAGCCCAGGATTACTTGTACACATTCAGTACTAACCAAACAAAATTACTATTAACTTTCTTATTTTTTATCAGAAATACTTCGGACTACCTGTGATAGAAGCGTCTACTTTGGCCAAACAAAATGACATAAAGGTCAAAGTCATTTGGAAATCATTTAATTAATGAGTTACCATATCTATTTTGTTTAGGGTGATGCAGTAAAAAACCCTTTTTAATGAATGTAGACGGAGATCTTTACAAATTTTTAAAATACATTTCATGTATATCCCCATAGCTCTTACCTTGAAATATTTACAGACTCATTTCACTTATTGTACGAAATGCTTGTTATATCCTCTGAAACCATAAGGTATAGAAATAGTACAATTAGAGTGTTCTTCAATGTACTCATACCAAAAGAATCTAGGGGCCCTTCTAGCAGCCATTGTACCTGAAATTGTTAACATTTCAATTAAATCATTTTAAACGTTTTTACTACATATCATAGAGACTTCGGACCACTTCGGATGAGAGCGTCTACCTGTGTTGATCAAAATTGACAAAAAATTCAAAGATCAATATCTTTTTAATCAATGAATTTTAAAATCTTGTGAAATACAGAATTCTCTGTAAAGTTTTTAATATCTTGCTGGATTGCGCAATAAGGTATACAATTTTATCATTCAGGTATCACAACGAGATCCTGTGGTTACTCAAGCGTATTTTTTTACAGTCAACCAATTCATATTTTTACAAAGACAGCTAGGCTATAAAGCATTCCTACTGTTACGTGTTCTATAAATAGGCTTGTGTAAAGAATATTCACCTGGCGAGAAGATAAGTTTTGATCAGACTAAGTGTAAAAAAATATCAAAAAAGTAATTTAAAAGACATTTATGATAAACATCTTTCTAGAGTCAATGGTTTTGTATTTAAAAACATTCTCTTCAAAGAATCATAGACTGCTTCTTGATAAGTCATACCTTGCTGACCAAATTGTATACCCTATTGTGAAATCTAGCAAGTTATAAGTTATTCTGTACCTCATCGTAAACATAAGAAAATAATATGGTGGAAAGACCTAATTATCTGAGAACAACCTGTCTACTATAGTTTTACAAGAAGTTGGTTTACTTGTAATCAAGGTAATATTGTATTTTCTTCACTTTACATCCGGTGTGCTCAGCCACAAAGAGGTTATCTCTGGTGTCCACACATAAACCCCGTGGAAACTCTAATTTACAGTTATCAATGTAGCGGATGAACTGTCCGTCCTGATCCAGGATGTGGATACGGTGGTTGGTATAGTCTGCTGTCAGAATCCTACCCTGGCTGTCTGTTGTGATGCCGAATGGTTTAAATGATCCCTTGGTAGTAGAGGGAGGACCAGTATAAGTAAACCGGAGTTTCCCGGCCTGATTGACCACCACTACTGCACCTGCTACCCAGTCTGACACACATATATCTAGGTTTCTGTTCTCACTGATGTATTTATCTCCAACAGATGAATAGAGAGGATCTCCTTTTTCATTGTACTGAATATTTTGTTTCCCTGTGGAGCCAGAGTAACGCACAACTTTTGTTTGATTATTATCATCAGCGTACATGATAACCAAAAGGTCACCACAAGAGGTACTAAAGACACCGTGAGGTTTCCATCCATGTAGTCTGATCACCGCCTGAATCTTTGTATTTTTTACTATGTTCACAGTTCTATCTTCAAAATCAGTGTAAACTAGATCCCCACTCCTTGTCACTGCTATGTCCCATGGATCGTTCCCTGACTTAGTTTGGACCGACTTCACTAGATCACCCTGCAGGTTGTAGAGTCGCATAATGTTTTTTCTACCACACGTCCAGATATCTTCATCACTAACACAAGACAAGCTGTGTACTCTTCCAAACTCTGTAATTATCTCTTTGATTATCCGTGGTTTATCAATGAGCGGTCTGTCCGGAGGAGAATCCATTATGTAGCCATGTTCTTCTATTTGGATAGATGACGTTGACAGAGAACCAAACTGTTGATAAAGCTGTTCTGTATTGATCTTCTGAAGGGTAAAACTAGGTAAGGAAACTGTGAGTTTAGGAGGCAATCTTCTGAATTCAGCGTTCCTGGGTTTGTAGGTAGAGACAAGGCTGACATCATTGGAGTTCAATAACTTCTTCAGATAAGCAATGCTCTGTGTGATTTCAGAAATGGTTTGAGTGATTTCACCTTCCTGTTTATATAGGATGTCCAAGTTTTTTGAGTTGATTTCATCAAAAAAAGATTTCAGTTCCTGTACAATGGTGTCTATTTCTCTGTGCAAGTCTTCTCCATGTGTGTTGATTGCTGCTGTCACTTTCTGGGAGTATTCTTTCAGATCAGCCTTTTGTTCGGAAATACTAGATGCAATTTCTTGATATTTAGGAAAAATTAGTTTTTCAAAATCTTGTAAATCTTTCTGTAAGAATTGTGTTTTCTTTTCTAAAATTTCCAAAATATCTACTACACTATGAGTTTGGTGTTCCTTAGAGTAAACACATAGTTCACAAATAGGAATTTTGCATTTCTCACAGAAATTTTCACTTTTCTTTGTGGAATGTTTTTTACATTTAGGAAAAGATCTCCGATACTTGAATGGCACCACTTTGTGTTGTTTGGATTTATCAGAAAGATGTTTCCCCTCACATTCTTTACACAGATGTATGTTACAAATGACACAGTGTAAAGGAGTAACCGGAGTCCCACAGAGATGACACCGTACCACATCCTGGAGGCTGTCCTCGTCAGGGTCCATGGTCAAACGACGTCCTTGTAGTTGTAAAAAATTCTGAAATTAAAAGCACTTATTTATGTTTCGATATTTTGCAAATTTGATGACTAAGAGTAAGTTCATGTATATTCATCATACTAACTTAACTTGAATATACATTTACAGTACATTGTATTATATAATCATACATATAATGTACCAGTCTGGGCGGACTCAAAAAACGGAGTAAACGAAAGTGATTTCTCAAAAGTAAAAATACTACGAAAAAGGAGTCCGGCGCATGCGCAGTTAATCAAAATATCAAATTTTTACGTGAAAACAGGGCACTCAGGAAAATTGATCGTGCAATGTGGATTATTCATATGCAGGTCTGAAAATACGTTTAAATGCTTTTTAAGACATGTTGTGACAGAATGTATTTGTCAAAAATATATGTTCGTTTGGCAAATCAAATCTTATTTGCTGTCAAAGTTGGTCAATTCTGTTGCTGACGACGATGTCAATAAAAATGAATAAACTAATGTTTTTTTTATGATATTACTATGATTAAAGGTTATTTATGTGCTTGCAATTGGGTGTGAAATAAACTACTACCGCGAGTTTGTAGTCATCACACCTTTCTATTGATCTCGCTATGGCTTGCTCGGTCGGCACTTTTTAAAACCTTGTATATATCGTAATTAGTCGTATTTTAAAAAAATCACCTTTATTAAAGGCTTGAGTACTTACATAAGTACAACATTCATATTTCCATCTCCATACTTCCAAGTTTTAATTTGAAGTCCAGTTTTTAATCTTACAAGTCCTGGTCGACCACGTGTAAATTGAAATTTTTAGGGTCTTCCGTTTTCAACGGAAGACCCTCTTGTTATTCTTCGGTTTCTTTTTATTATTATACTTTTTCTTTTTTTTTCTGACTCCTTCTCGGCTTTATAACTCCAAAAGTTTCCAACCGATTTTAATGAAATTTTCAGAGATAATGTGAAACTATTATAGCTCAAAGATGTTAAAGTTTACTTGACAACGTCAATTCCGTTTTGACGTAACGTCATTTTTTAAATTTTAAAAAAGTCATTTTGTCCGCGGCGTTTCTCAAAAACGTTTGAAGATAGAGGCTTGAAATTTTCAATGGTTATGATTTGGTCGATTTACCTTTGTAATAAGGCTCGAAATGAAAATTTGTCACTTCTTAATCAAGTACATCGCCAAATGTAAAATATATACGTAGTTAAATACATGACAAACAAGATGATAAAACAGGACTTTTAACAGTCTCGTTTGAAGTCATCTTCTAGTCAAGTCAAGTTCTATGGTCGATACAACGACCATGTCAGCAAATACAATTTTTCACTGGGTCGCATGCTGACTGACGTTTTCATACTAATTATTAGACCATAATTAATTACCTAATTGTCTATGGACTTTTCCGTTTTTCCCGATTACGACAAAGAGCACACGGCGGGTGTGACCGGATATTAGAGGATGCTCACTCCGTCTTGGCACCTGATCCTACCTCTATCTTTTTGAAGTTCCGCGTTGCTATGATTTGAATTTGTATTTAGTGTTATGGATTTTTGAGATGGTTGACTGTTTGTTATTGTCTTTTTTATGTAAGTACATTCGGAGATGCACTTAATCAAATATGCGCTAAATTGTTGAAAAATCGTATTCTCCCAAATATCGTACACGCTAAATAGTATAGCTTTACAGTATTTACTTATTACACCTGTTGATAATTGTAAGCACGTGCAATACATAACACTATGCAATTTTCATATAACATACATGTAATAACTGGTGTGCAAGTTAAAGTAAATTAAATTCATTTGATTTTTTACCCAAATAGAATTTATAACTGATAAAATCATTATTGGTATCTATCAGCAACAATTTGTATTTTGAAATTAAATGAAAATCTTAAAGGCAGTATTTGTTCATCATACATACAAGAAGCTTCCCTGGTTACAATCGACAATACATGATGATTCCCTCCAACTCGACAAAAGTTTAGGCTGCACAGTAAACACTTTATACCTGTATTAGAAAAAAGAAATACTGTTAATATATTTTAGTCTTTAAAAAATTAGAACTTCCAACCGCTCCCCAGTTTTTTAAAAATCCTGGGAGGTATCAAAAACTAGAGCAAAAGAAAGTTCTAATTCTAACTACATTGTATTATCCTGTCAATCTATAATCAATTAACAAGTTGTTGTCCTATGTGGATCATATGCATGTGTTTCTAACAGAAACTTGAAAATCACAAAATTGTCACAGATTCCACTGATTCTACCCCCTGCTTGTATATAAAAACAGAGGAGAGCTCTAACTGCAAAAGTGTCATGTAGCATATTATAGTAACAAGCCTGTAACCCTAACCCTAACCCAACCCTACCCCTAGCGGCGTGAGTTTGGGGTAGGCTATATTATAACTTCAACCCCTAGTGGGTGATCGAGATGAAGATTCGGCGGGAACCTGGGCCCACAGGGAGAGTGAACATTTCATCGATTTCAAATTCATCGTATAATAACCATTATTTGCATTTTTGGACGTATATGGATCAACAGAAAGCAAGAAGGTGCAATTAATGCAAAATCAAACTTATTTACATCTGTTTTTGAATAAATTTGTTGTATCTGGGTCTTCTCTTCACAATTGCAAAACGTGTTAAGATGACATATTTCAACATAAAAATGTCGCTTTAAAAATAAAGATGGAGAAATGACGCAGAAATGATTTATTCTGATATGAATTGTTATAAATGGCACTAAATAGGTTTTTTTTAAATATGTGTGCTGAGGCCTAGAGACAGTGTTGTTTAAATGCCGCTCTATACCGCATATTTAAAGGTCTCCCATGGCTCACTGATTTTGTCCTAAATAGTAATTATAGACATGTTTTTTATTCAAATCCTAATGATGATTTTCTTTGTTAATTAAGGTCTTCCTTCTCCAACGGATTGTAGTGTTTTTTCTTTCTTCTTATTGCTTTTTTTGTTGGCAAAACTTCTCAGAGATGACTGTTTATATTTTCCTGAATTTATAAGAGATGACAGAAAATAAAAATATTTCGATTACCTTTTTCCAAAATTCATTTCCTATCGTCTGTTCCTTGTGCCGCGATGAAAAGCCTTGTCACCCCGAGATCTCACAAACAATTAACATTCAAACTTTGCGGGATGATAAACCTATATGTGTAGATGTCTTTAAACTATTTTGTTTTGCGCGAAAAATATTTTTAAAAACTAGAGCCGAGGTCGTTGCAAGCAACGAGGAGGTCTTCCCTTACAGCTTCACGTCAAGAAAGGATTGTTAATCAGTTTGATAAAACCACCTCCCTTCTCCTTACACTGTTTAGGGTAGGACAGTTATTGATAGGAGGATATTTTAACACTACCTTAATTTCTAACCAATCAGGGCTTTAGGAAATCAATTTGAACTCTTAAAAAAATTATTTCATGCCAATTCTCTATATATCAATGTAACCCCCTGACTGCAGAGTATTGAAGACTAAGAACTCTCGTAAAACAGATAAAGGTCTGTCTGTGCTATGTTGGGTTATATTTAGACAAGAAAAGTATAAGCAGCTACTTTAAAACGCTAAAACACAGGAAGCTATTCCCTATTAGCAAAATGAAAGCGGATATGCATGTCTTCATGTGAAGCTTTTAACTCCTATATTACGCAATATCCAAACAATACTATATGACAATTAGATTAATAAGATAATGAGGAAATTCGAACTTCCGTCAAAATGTCAACAAAAAGTCCGAAATACGATAGCGAAAATCTACTGTGAAATTTATTCATATATTTTGTTATCAGCATATTGTGATTGTTGTTTTTATTTGGTTTTTTACCCTTTAATGTCTCGTCAATATTGAATAAACACGTAAACTGTTTATTATGAGTTTGTTGGACCTGGCGAGGCAAGGCTTATATTAAATAAGTCCATATCCAGGACAGAACAAGATGCCTCACATGTTCACAACTGTGATCGGCTGAAGCCGATCACAAAAAGCAAAAATCGGTCAAAGTACTGAGAGTACTGAAAGACGGGGTCTTGAAAGTTTGAATTTGTAATTGTCCTGGATTTCCTCGAATATGCTTCCAAAATTTATGAGTTTGAATTAGTTGTTACAATCTATGTTAATTCGGTTATTTGCAATTGCCTGATACTTTGTCTAAATTTTACTCAATCCCAGCCTTCATAATTGTAAAAAATTGACACTGCGGTATATTATGTAAAATAAGACCCCCAAGGAAAAAATTTAAAAATAACTACCAATTTTAATCATTAGAAATATTCAATTTTGTGATCCAAGTGACAATCCACAAGTCGGACGGTATCCGTAATAAAAGTTTTATAAAAACCCCGAAAACTATAATACTGCTGAATTAACAAGAATAGAATTCCTGGGTTCCCCGCCGGTCAAGCAGTATACTAGTATCGACAAAGGCTGATTTAGAAACTTGACCAAGGTATTAGTGGTATAAACATTTGGTATAAATTTCATGTAAATCCGTCAAAATGTGTAGGCATGAGAGCGCTTATAGGTCAATTTTGGGATAAAACGGAGTCATTATTGTGATCAAAGTCCCATAACTCCAACAAAAAGTATCGACCAATGCTGATTTTCGAACTTGACCAAAGTATTAGTAGTATAAACATTTTGTATAAATGTAATGAAAATTCGTCTAAATTTGTAGGCATGAGAGCGCTTACAAAAAAGTATGACGGACGGACGCACGGACACACGGACGCACGGACACACGGATGCACGGACACACGGACGGACGCACGCCATTTATATGTCCCCGCTCCGCTTTGCGGCGGGGGACAACAAACAAAGTGAACATTTGTATACCAATAACAAATACAGGCACCTGACGTTAGAAATATTTTTTTTACAACAAGATTCCAAGGACTTTGACAATAAAAAGATTTGTCACGGTCGCCATTTTGATTTTTAAGACCGACTTATCTGACACGATTTTCTTCACTTGCGATTCATGCAAAATTAATAGGTAAAAATAAATCCGTTCGCCACTTACTACTTTTTGTGTTAACTCATGCATCCCCTACACGAATTACGATACAACCGTTCCTTTCATTAAAAATCATACTCCGAAAATTAGAGACATAAATAACAGCGATTGTCAACTCCGCCATTAGCGTGTAAATGTTACGGGACCAGCCTTACTTTGAGAACTATAAGTGCAACAGCAATATTGTATAAGTCATTAAATTTGAACCTGATAGTGAACATGAACCTGGAAATATTTTTAGCATGATTTAATTATGAAATATTTACAAAAACTCTTTATTTAGTTTTTAAATTACTTTTTTAAAACTTATTGACTTTTCACAAAGTAATGGTAATGCATTACTTTACTCATGTAATAGTAATGTAATGCACTACTTCAAAAAAATTAAGTAATGGTAATGGTAAATTAATGCCCTAATTCATGAAGTTATGGTAATGTAATGCATTCACCCAAAGCCTGATTCCAACTAAGCCAGAAAACATAAAATTAACATTTAACCTGGTACTTCAATTGATAAGATTGTATATATTATATGATGTAAAAGTCTTCCAAAATGTATAATCTATTATAGATTTTGCTTACAATGCATTGTTTAAAAGTTAAATTCAGTTTAATCATCTAAAGAGCCAACGAACGAGAAGGCAAATTCACTTGTGATTTTTTTTGTGTACAGAATTCCTTCAGAGACGAACAGCAGTCATACCGCAAGTTGACTGGAAGCCAATGAAACACCTGTTTAATATGTAAAACATCTGTGTATAACCCGTCCTGATTTTAACTTCGGCTTGCGCATGAAGTTTGGTAGTATTAAGGTGAAAAATTGTCAAAATAAAATTCACAACTCTTTAAAAACGGCACATTGCGTTTGGGAACTTCGATTCCACCATCAACCCATTCTATTGATTAATAAGCTCGTACACCAACTGAATTGTTAACGGCGCTGTGCATTCAGTAACGTATCTCATTCAACATTTGAACCCGAGCAGGAATATTTAGATCAATAAAACTATTTGTTTATTTCTAAATAGAATTTTGTTTATACACAGAGGACTTAAAAAGATTTAATGCGTGTTTTTATAATACATATTTACTGAAATGCATGAAAACTTTCTGCACTATTTTCTTACGCTATGACTCAATTCATGTGTTCTGCGAGTGCCTTCTGGTTTGAGGCTTCGGCTGACAGTAAACCAATAGACGGGGTCACGTGACCCCGTCTAAAATTCAGAGGACAACATTTAAGGTGTCAATTTTAAAGATTTCTAAATTTTGATTACTTGCTACGGACCATTTCGGAGCCTTTGTCCGGAAACGAATGCCCCTAAAATATAAAAAAGGGGAATAACCCAAAACCGGAAGTTACGATTTCTCATTTTTTTGTGACTTAAAACCTAAAGCCAATTTACAAGACACCCTGAAAATTTGAATGGAATCAAACGACAAACAAAAAAGTTGTCAAGGTTTAAAAAACTTCAAGAAGAATAACAATTAGACACGATCTCGCTGCGAGCAACGAGGAGGTCTTCCGTCTGATTTTTAGAAGGAAATATGACATCATCGACTTTGACAACAAATTTTTGACAACAAAACATGATATGGAAAAAGGAGTGAAGTACTAATGCTTTATTGTATCGCTTTTTATAAGTTCTCTTACATTGCTGTTTTAAATACTTGCATTTCTACCAATTAAGATGAAAAAGATTAATCATGTTCACCTCTGGTCCCTAAAAACCCTTATTGGGTAACACAAGAGGAAATCATTATATTGTTAAGATATATAAACGTATTATACCTAATCTAGCTTTAATAACCATTCACAAAATGACTCCCATTAAAGGGCTATAGATAAAAGATTTTAGAGCCCTTTGATCCCCTAATTTAAGGGGCCAGCCCCTTTTTCTTGATATCAAATGAAAGGTCATTTAATTCTGAACACATTTTGTAAACAAGTGTTTAAAAATGTGCTACTGTCTGGAGATATATGAGAAAGAAGGTTTTAGGGGCCGATCCCTTATCTCCTTATATGGGCTGTTTGACGAAATTTTGAAGGTTGCATAGTGTTAAAAACATCATTTTGCACAACTTATCATCCGTAATGCATTTCAAAATATTTTTCCTTTCTGAGATATGGGTAATTAAATTTTTGGACTTTTGGACCATTACATTGCTTAGATACATAACTGTGAGATAAACACATTTGCTTTTATAACATTTCACAAAATATCTCTCAGTAAAGGGCTACAGATTAGAGAATTTAGAGCCCTTTGGTTCCCTTTTTTGAGAGTCCAGCCCCTTTTTCTTGATATCAAATGAAAGGCCATTTAATTCTAAACAAATTTTGTTCAACAAGTGTTTAGAAATTCGTTACCGTTCTAGAGATATATGAGAAAGAAGGTTTTAGGGGCCGATTCCTTATCCCCTTATAGGGGTCGTTTAACGAAATTTTCAAGGTTGCATTTTGTTAAAAACATCATTTTGAACAACTTTTCTTCTGTACTGCATTACAAAATATTTTTCCTTTCTGAGATATGGGTGATTAAAAGTTTGGACTTTTGGCCCCTAAAAACCCATAATTACATAACACATGATAAAATCATTACGTTACTCGGATACATAACTGTAAGATAAACATATTTGCTTCTATAACCTTTCACAAAATATCTCTCAGTAAAGGGCTACAGATTAAAGACTTTAGAGCCCTTTGGTCCCCTTGAGGGGCCAGCCCCTTTTTCTTGATAATAAATGAAAGGTCACTTAATTCTAAGCAAATTTTGTTCAACAAGTGTTTAGAAATTCGTTACCGTTCTGGAGATATATGAGAATGAAGATTTTAGGGGCCGTTCCCTAATCTCCTTATAGGGGCCGTTTAACGAAATTTTGACGGTTGCATTTTGTTGAGAACATCTTTTAGAACAACTTTTCTTCTGTACTGCATTTCAAAATATTTTTCTTTTCTGAGATATGGGTGATCGAAATTTTGGACTTTTGGCCCCTAAAAAACCCTAATTTCATAACACATGATAAAATCATTGCAATGCTTAGATACATAACTGTGAGATAAACATATTTGCTTCTATAACATTTCACAAAATATCGTTCAGTAAAGGGCTACAGATTAAAGACTTTAGAGCCCTTTGGTCCCCTTATTTGAGGGGCCAGCCCTTTTTTCTTGAATTTAAAAGAAAGGTCATTTAATTCTAAACAAATTTTGTTCAAAAAGTGTTTAGAAATCCGTTACCATTCTGGAGATATATGAGAAAAGAGGTTTTAGGGGCCGATCCATTATCTCCCTATAGGGGCCGTTTAACAACATTTTGTAGGTTGCATATTGTTAAGAACATTAATTTGAACAACTTTTCTTCAGTATTGCATTACAAAATATTTTTCCTTTCTGAGATATGGGTGATCGAAATTTTGGACTTTTGGCCCCTAAAAACCCTTAATTGCGTAATACATGACAAAATCATTACATTACTTGGATACATAACTGTGAAATAAACATATTTGCTTCAATAACATTTCACAAAATATCCCTCAGTAAAAGGCTACAGATTAAAGACTTTAGAGCCCTTTGGTCCCCTAATTTGAGGGGCCAGCCCCTTTTTCATGATATCAGATGAACGATCATTTAGTTCTAAACAAATTGTGTTCAACAAATGTTTAGAAATTCGTTACTGTTCTGGAGATATATGAGAATGAAGGTTTTAGGGGCCGATCCCTAATCTCCTTATAGGGGCCGTTTAACGAAATTTTGAAGGTTGCATATTGTTAAGAACATCATTTTGAACAACTTTTCTTCTAAACTGCATTTCAGAATAGTTTTCCTTTCCGAGATATGGGTGATCAAAATTTTGGACTTTCGGCCCCTAAAAACCCTTAATTACGTAACACATGGAAAAATCATTACATTGCTTGAATACATAACTGTAAGATGAACATATTTGCTTCTATAACCTTTCACAAAATATCTCTCAGTAAAGGGCTACAGATTGAAGACTTTAGAGCCCTTTGGACCCCTTATTTGAGAAGCCAGCCCCTTTTTCTTGATTTCAAAAGAAAGGTCTTGTATATAGAAACTTTTTTTAGATTACATGTCTTAACAAAATATTTTTCAGAAAAGAGATTATTAAGGAAAACCAAAAAAAATTACGACTTTTTTTTTATCTCAATTTTCGGGTCCAGGCGAGCTTCGGCGCCTTTCAAGACAGATCAAAATGAAAATAAAATTACAAATCTACAATCTTTTGTCTACTATCCCTGAAAATTTGAACTCGATATCTTTTATAGTTTATGAGAAGTTCCACGGACAAGCAACCCCCCTAAAAATCGCTAAAACGTCAATTTCTCAAAAACGGAAGTGACGTCATCAATATAATGAAACATCTATCAGGTTTAGATCATTATCTAACAGATCTGAAAGTTTAATGAAAATCGGCCAAGCCGTTTTTGAGAAATCGCGTGCACAAAAATTGTAAGAAAAAAAAGAAAAATAATAATAATAGGGAAAAAGAAATCGTACGAAAACAATAAGGTCTTCCGTTGGAAACGGAAGACCTTAATAATGAAGAATTACCATCAGAATCAGTACAAGGTCTTCCGTTGAACGGAAGACCTTTAAAAAAAACCAGCTTTAGTTTGCAAAAAACATCTTAAGAAAAGGTTAAGAGTCGTCACAGGAAGTACTCCAAAATTTGATTATTTAATTTTTTTTTCTATACCATATTTTTTTTATATACCATGGCAGTAAAATTTAAGTAACAGAAAGACAACAGATCATCTACACATTGTTAAATAAACGAAAAATCCTACTTCGGTAGAGATATCACAAATATCTCAAGCAGATCTTTTAAACAAATCGTGTAACCGCGGGATCTTAGAAACTGTAAGTGACCAAGACACAAAAATTACTTAGACGACAGACATTTCACTGAAGATGTGTTTAACGGGTTTTATTTTGTCGATCGTCACTTCCGGTCCACACTGCAAGGATTTAAACAAAGCAAGCTGTTTATAAGTCAAGATTTTTTCTTCGAATATTTTATTCAGTCTGGTGAACAGTTATGTATCGTAGGTAAATGTACAAAAACATTTTTAACAACTTTTTTGCTGTCATCTTTTCTCTCTGCTGTCGGTCCTGAAACAAAAACATTTTCTCAAGAATATCTCAAAACTGACAAAAACTAATCTACCAAAATTTAAGGAAATACAAAATAATGTATGAAGATAAATTTTCATGTTCTGTTTGATCCGGCGTAACTTCCGGTCGTCACAAGAAGTACTCAAAGTACTTTTTGGCATTTTGTTTTGTTTAAAAAAGAAATAATTACTGGAAATTTCCTTCATAGTGTATGTTATATACATTTTTTTAAAAGAGGAATGCAATTTTTTACAGATTAATACAGGAGGAACGGAGGACTTTTTTGTTGATATAGCAACAAGAGTCTAGTTTTTTTTACTGTTTCGTATTTGAATGAATGTCAATATAACATAATATTCAACTTAAAAAATTATTTGATTTTGTTTTTGATCTTCTATTAATGTATAAAATATATTGTAACGGTGAAAGATTGTGCGTTCGGTATCTTCAAAGGGATGTAACTAAGGAGACTAGAGTGGACTCTCCCAGAAAGCTGGTAACCCCTTTGACGGGTGGAACGACCCAATCTCATATAACGACGCGCTGAGAGTTTATCAGGGAGAACTCGTCTAGCAGCAGAAGAGACAAGACGTCCAAGAAGAAGAAAAAGCGAACGAGAGAGAAAGAGCACGGGTCGAAGTGAGTAGCACCAGTGGTTGGAGAAGTCGAGAGGAATTGTGGTGGGGTACCAGGAGAAGTAATCCTGAATAAGGGTGAAATAACCTGGTACTCCACGAACACAATAAGAACTCTGACAAGTAACACGGTTCAGGGTGCCCGGCTCTAGGACACGTACACACACCTCGCCTTACATTGATTATTTTGTTTTAAATCCAATCATTCATACTCAGGCAGAGTAAAGGAAAATTATTAATATATATAATACCCTATTCCCTTGAAAAGAACTCAGTAGATAACACGTTACATTTTGGTGGCAGCCGGTCAAGGGATAGGATAAATTTGATCATTTGATTTTTGATAAATAAATCATTGTGTTTGAAATTTTTGTTTTTGTGTGTGGTTAACGTATTTTTGTGACTTGGTGTAGCTGGTGACTGAGTGCAGTTGGTAACTGAGTATAGTTTTTGGTACCGTGTATGGGTACCGAGTGAAGTAAAGTTACCAGGTCGCATTGAAATTCACCGTGTTCTGTGCACTAGGATACTGTGTGCAGAATAAAGGGTACTGTGTTCTGTGCACCGGGCTACTGTATACAGATTTGAAGGTATTGAGTGCTAAAAGTATTTTAGAGAGCAGTTCCCGTGAACAAGGTACAAGGAACCGTGATCACTTTGAGACATTAGGTGAATTAGATCACATTTAAACATGGATGTTGAGCAGGATTTGTTAGCGGATCTTGAGAGGATTGATGCAGAGAGACAAAGATTGAAAGAAAAGTTACAGATGATGATGCATAAGCAATCTCCTGCCAAGGTGACCAAGTCATCTCCGGTGAGTGACTTGAGTTATACAGATGTAGGTGCACAAAGACTGCAAGATGATACTATGGCGGAGTTGAACAGACGATATTTGCATGGAAGTCCAAGTTATGAATTATATGAACCAGATGAAAAGGGTGCACGTCCAAAAGTCAGCGCAAATGATCTATGTGAAGACGTGTCTACACTGCGGTTTACGGAGGGAGATAAGGAATTTTACCAAAGGACTTCAACACCTAGTGTCCATTTCTCGTCGCCAGAAACCAGAAGCACGTCTACGCCGACAAGCGTTACTTGGAGCTTGGCTAAGGACAGTTACACAATGCCTAGTATACCAAGGGCTTGGGGTCCTAATGTCACACCTATGAAAAATGAAATGATTGATAATCAGCAGTTTGGAAAAACTGTGATGAAGCAAGCTACTTTCGATGGAACTGGTTCGTGGATAGATTATAGAGCGCATTTTGAGGCATGCGGTAACATAAACATGTGGAATGATAAACAAAAGGGCCTTTACCTTGCTGCATCTCTGCGAGGACAAGCTCAAACGGTGTTGGGGAATATGCGTCAAGATAATGCATGCGCTTATAGGAACCTTTGTGAAGCGTTAGAGGCAAGGTTTGCCCCAGCAAACCAAGCAGAATTGTACAGGGCTATGTTAAAAGAGAAGCGCCAAAAATCAACTGAAACATTGCCTGAACTAGGTGAGAGCATAAGACGTCTAACACATTTAGCTTACCCTAGTGCACCATGTGAGGTCACAGAAATGATAGCCAAGGATCAATTCGTTGATGCGCTCACTGACTTTGACATGAGGTTAAGAATTCAACAGTCAAGACCTAAGTCGCTAAATGAGGCTATACGGCTCGCCGTAGAGATAGAGGCATTTTGTAGGGCTGAGCGACAAAGACGCGACTTAAGCTACGCTAGGGGAGCCTCTGGAGAAAAACCAGATACACAAGAAACTAATGTCAGAGATGAGTTCAAAGAACTGAGAGATGAACTAAGGGCATCTCTTCGAGAACTTGAGCTCAAGATAGCGGCTTTAACAGATAGCAAGTCAAACACGACAACTACAAACACGATGAACACTGACGGTTCACAGAGTAAAGGCAGTTTTCCTTACAAGTGTCATAATTGTGGTACAAGAGGACACAGGGCAAGAGATTGTTTTGCTCAGAAAAGGGCAGGTTGTGGTCAATGCATGTCTCAGAGGCAGAAGAGGACATCGAGTCAATCTGAAGATGAAACTGAAAATACATTGAAACAACATAGTCCTATACCAGGTTCAAGCTTCCTTACTCAGACTCGCATCGATGTTCAGTCAGGTCTATTTGTAAAAGTAACCGTGAATGGTATACTCTGTAACTTTTTAGTTGACACAGGAGCTAGTTTGACAATTCTTTCTCATAGTGTTTATGAGAATATTACAAAATACAAGGGAAATGCACTTGCTCCAAGTACCCAGAGCATCATATTAGCTGATGGTGCACTGTTACAGGCTAAAGGAAAATGTAATCTTCGGATTAACATTGGTAACTCGGAATGTGAATTTACGACTGTAGTAGCAGACATCAATACTGATGGAATTTTGGGTTTGGATTTCTTGAAGAAGAATAGATGTTTGGTGGACGTCGCATCAGCTAAGATGTATATCGAAGAATCAGAACATGAGCTGCAACTGAAGGGACATTTGGGGTGTTTCAATGTCAGCTTGAAAGAAACTGTATGTCCACCACCTCGCACTGAGATGATATGTCCAGACCCGTGGTCATTACCCTCTACAGAACTACAAAAGCGAGAACATCTTATCACGTGTGCGACAGAAGACTTGAGGAAGCGGCGATTTGAATGCAGTCAGTGTGACAAAGCCTTTGCCAAATCTTCACTTCTCGTTCGACACCAGA
This sequence comes from Magallana gigas, assembly GCF_963853765.1. Taxonomy (NCBI): domain Eukaryota; kingdom Metazoa; phylum Mollusca; class Bivalvia; order Ostreida; family Ostreidae; genus Magallana; species Magallana gigas. The sequence goes on along the minus strand of NC_088860.1, from coordinate 48,095,486 downwards.
AAAGAGTCCACTGTTCGAAAGACACGGTAAACGCACCGGAGACATCCAGTAGTTTTATGAATACTGTCATCACAGAGTCAGATGATGACCAAGAATGGCTTGAAGACCCAGGTGACCTTATCTATGAGCCTAACCTTGAATCCGGCAGGACCATTCGCAGGAAGACGTCTCCTTCACTGCCTGGAGTCAAACGCAAGGCACCCGAGCAAACACCAGACAAAGAAACGCCTACCTCATCAAGTGTGAGTGCAGAGACAACTGGACATCAAGAGGCGCCCTTGATTCCATTCCATTGTCCCTGCTGCAAGACACAAGCTACCACAAATGACGCTAGCACACAGACAGATGGGAGCAGTCACCAAAGAACAGTGCGAGTTATCAGAAGATATCAGAAAGACGGAGAAAGTGTTGAAAGATTCGAGGAGGATATTTGGAACGCATGAGCCTGTGTTGAAGAATGTGATGTGACGAGGAAACATTGTTTTAAAATGATGGTCTATATTGTTAGTGCTCTTGTTTGTTTTGATAATTTTGTTATCTATGGGGAAGGAAAGATATTCCTGTTTAAAGACACTTGATTTTTACCCCATTGTTATTTTTGTATTAAAATCAATCACTTTTTACTAAAAAAAAATATGTTAATAAAGAGAAAAATTCTTTGTACTCTGATCATTGGACATGCGGGACGCATGTATATCGAGGCGTGGGTAGTGTAACGGTGAAAGATTGTGCGTTCGGTAACTTCAAAGGGATGTAACTAAGGAGACTAGAGTGGACTCTCCCAGAAAGCTGGTAACCCCTTTGACGGGTGGAACGACCCAATCTCATATAACGACGCGCTGAGAGTTTATCAGGGAGAACTCGTCTAGCAGCAGAAGAGACAAGACGTCCAAGAAGAAGAAGAAGCGAACGAGAGAGAAAGAGCACGGGTCGAAGTGAGTAGCACCAGTGGTTGGAGAAGTCGAGAGGAATTGTGGTGGGGTACCAGGAGAAGTAATCCTGAATAAGGGTGAAATAACCTGGTACTCCACGAACACAATAAGAACTCTGACAAGTAACACGGTGCAGGGTGCCCGGCTCAAGGACACGTACACACACCTCGCCTTACATTGATTATTTTGTTTTAAATCCAATCATTCATACTCAGGCAGAGTAAAGGAAAGTTATTAATATATATAATACCCTATTCCCTTGAAAAGAACTCAGTAGATAACACGTTACAATATATATTTCCAACATTATATTAATTGGTTAAACCCTTATTGCCCGTTTTGGAAAGCTTCTGAGTTTATTTAAATGTCGGATCAGACATGTTCTTCAACTCTCAACATTATCTAGCTTGCAATATTTGAGTAATCAATTTTTGTTTGAACATGTAGCATTTCGTCGTTATACATTTACATCCCAAGTGATTAAAAAGGGGTGGAGAAAGCTCTGTCTGGCCCCTTGGGTATGGAGAGGTATGGTTACTGTAAATAAAACATGCATACTAGCTTCAGTGTTTTTATGAAGACTTTAACATGTAAAAGCTATCTTGAAAACTACCAAAGAAAATAACCAAATATGGGAATATTTCCTGTCAGAATCTTGCACCTTTTCAATATTTAGTTACGGATTCTATTATCTTAAAGTTTTCAACAAAGATTATAGGTTTTATAGTCGATGGTAAGATTTCAGGCAGATAGAGGTGGTCAATATCATATTTTAGATTCTTATATATTCCAGAATGAAGCTTAATTTCATACATATCTAGGAATTCTTCACAGATCTGGGTATGAGCTATGATACTCAGGTGACCATTGAGGCCTGTTGGCCTCTTGTTGTACCTTTAATTGTCATATAACTTATATACAATAAGGGATTGATTAGTAACTTGTTAAAGGAGCGAATCACCAGTTTTCACAAAGGATGCAAGCAATTCATGGCTATTAGACGGTGTAAATTACATTGTGAAATGGTAAAAGCAGCGCTTCATCCTAGTGGAGACCATTAGACACGCACATACTATTAACTCTCCCAATATATATATATATATATATATATATATATATATATATATATATATATATATATATATATATATATATATATAATTTTCCAATACAAATATCAATTTGTGATTTTATTCTGGATATTTATTATTTTTAAATTATATATATATATATATATATATATATATTTATATATATATATATATATATATATATATATATATATATATATATATATATATATATATAATCTCCTTAAAATTCGTCATAATGTGACGGAATCAGTAACCAGTGACACACTATAGATTTAGATTCAGTAACGATACAATTAATTTTCTTCAGGAAAAATGTAAAAATATTCAGTAGATGTAAATTACCCATTACGAATTAATACGGTCATTTAATTTGATATTATAGAAAATGTACATATCCAAGTTTCTTCAGTTTTCTTTGTAATTGATTAAAATTTTTACAACCTTTTTCTAATAATCTAGTGCAATTGCTCGTTTATAATTTTCAGAGACAATCAATAAGCAAAAGGAATTTTTTTTTCGGTCGTTTGTCCTTTTTAATGTATCAGATTTTATCCTGTGATAAAGTAAAAACAATTTCTAATTTCATGTTTTCTTGGTTTCTTATGTACACTTTTACTGTAAACCAATTATTATTAGCGATTACTTTATTTTACGTTTTACCTGAAATGAACAGGATGCTACATTTAATTTTGCGACCAAGCCTTATCCACACATGTTTTATTTTACTACATTAATATAGAAAATATTCGTCAGCAGCAAGAAATATTCGCGACAATAACACTCGCTAAAATTTATACCGCATGAATAAAAGTTGGTTTACAGTATATTTGGTTTGTGGTCCTCCTTTTTACATACGGTTATGGCGCCTCGTCACATATTTCAGGTTTAAACATGCAACTTTGAAATGCATGTACGCTATAAGATTGGCAGTAAAGCATGACACGTAAACATGTCCAAAAGCGATTTGTTTCATGGGGTCTTCATTAAAACCTCTTGCAGATTATTAAAACATACGTCTTTTGAAGAATTCTTACCTGCCTTGTAAGTACCATACATTGTCTCACATGGTCGTCTTTATATAATCAGGAGTCCGATATGTATGACAATCCGCAGACTGAGCTGGCAGCAGGTAATATCTAGATCTTGGCATTCTCTAAAACCAGATCTGGTTTGGTCTTATTTGAATCTTAAGGAATAATTCATGACCGATGTAAATAATGCTAGGTTACAATTCTATATAATCGAAGTTATAAAATCAATCATTTCTTAAATATAAAAGTCAACTGAGGACAATATGTTTGAGGAGAACATATATAGGGCTAAGATCAGTGCCAGGGTTAGACTAAATTTGAGAACAAACGTTAAACAATGCAAGAGTTATGAGACGAGGCCACGTTTAAGTGCATGCCATCTAATGATCCCTATTTATGTTGTCTACATTGTTCGGGTATTGAATAGCTTTGGAAGATTTGTATGTGTACGCCAGTAAGTATTCATGTAGCACCTACGAACACCGATTTTATCTTAAGCTAACAATTGAACTACATGTATGCTACTGTTATGACAAATCACGACGGGTTAGATAAATGATAATTACAACTGTTAAGTAATGCGACACCATTCTAGCTATTTAATTCTTTTCTGCAAAAAGAAGCCTTCAGACGCGAACGGTACGTAAACTCCACTGGAAATTGATATAAATGTGTCGCTGTATTGTAGAGGTGGAAAGTAAGGGAGATAATCAACTCAAAACAATTTAAGCAAATGTCAGCCTAGCATTCTATACATTCAGTATAGCTTGGTTTACTTTCCCTACCTTTTTTCTTTCTCTATCTCTCTCCTTCTCTCTGAGGGTATTTAAATTCAATAAGAAGCCTACAGATTTCTAAAATTCATTCGATGAATTCTTTCATTGAAGCTTTATACTAAAAGCTTGGATGTATAAGGTGTACCGGGGCTTAATCTTAAGACAAATGAGATTAAAGGTCAAATTATCTATGAAGTATAAAAAAAAATAGTCTGTCCTAATATGTTTTGCTGCATTCTTTCTTAAATTATTCTATATTTAAAATACCCCTCGATTCAGACGATGTTCATTCAACTGTATGAAAAATCCCAAGATTTTACCTTTGCAACGCCCCCTTTAGTGTGTCAGGTTTAAATACACGGCCAAAAAAAAAAGTCAACAGCGATTTACCATTGCTAAAGAGATGAAGGTACCCGAATGATAACGATGAATTTTTTTTCGATGTATTCCAAGTTAATTCCGAATGGAGAAAAGATGTCAACATTTTTGATTATAAATCTCCGTAGGAAATCTGTTTTAGTTCCTGTGAATTTTTATGAGCGAAAAATAATATGTGTGAATGAAATTATCAGGGAAATTTATTCTTCCATCGCATTCAATAGCTCTTCTTTCACTTTCATTACAAATTGTCCAAATGTGCATCATAAATATATTGGAACAAACTATAGCTACAAATTTCGAACTTTTTACGTTTTCGACAAACCAGATATTTACAAAATGCTTGCAATTTCATTGAAAATGGCATATACAATTTACCTGAACTCAACTTTAAGATTAAGTTAAACATACTGTATTAAGATTAACTTTGATAAGATTAAAAATGGAATGTCGTGAAAAAGTTTTATTTTCAAGACATTTTTCTTATACTCTTTAAGTACGGGAAAAGGTTTTATTAAATCAAACATGACGTCATAATAGATCAGCACGTTTAAGATACTCCAAAATGATTTACTATATTTTGACCTTAAACATGTTACATGTACTTTATAAAATATTTCGCTGAACTAATTTTATGCTATCGGAAAGAATAAATGCATTACAAATGGTGTTACATACAATTATTTCTTTGATGATTCATGCGGGTTTTGACGATGGCTACCATAATTACATAATACATATATGTGTAACCGAGCAGTCAAGGAAAATGAAGATGGTGTACTCTGTATCTGATGACTTTATTTTTATTTTGAATATAGAGGCATTGACCTACATGTACAAAATAATACATAATATGAGAAAACTGACAAAATGAAAGAAAATACAATAGCTATAAGTTACCACAAATACATTATACGTTTCATAAAAAATCAATTACAGTGCGTACTGTCACGAAACCTTTGAACTTTACAGACACATTCCAAGTATTGTAACTTTAATTACAAAAATACACTTTAGTATTGACAATGCAATTAAAATAAAGCCAGAGACTAAGCATTTACACTGATAAGTAAAACATAAGCCAATATGAAATTTACATACCATAAGATGCCACAGATATCAACCGGATGGTATTTTCTTGAAACGGTATACTGCTCTACATGTAACTTAATTAGAATTATAGGTAACTTATTTATACACCTAGCTTCAAAATAATTGGCTAATATTAAGACCCAATGACAGTACAGATAGGAAGAACTCAATTTACTTGCGCAGTAAAACTTTGACTGATATAATTTTAAGATTCTATTGAACAAAACGAAAAATAGAAAATACAAAACGAATGAATACACAAAGACATATTACTCTACTATCACACATGCAATGTCGCTACCTTCATATCCAGAATGAATCACCAAAGAAAGCATTTTATTATTTAAATGATAACCAAAATTACAATTGGTCTTGCCAAGAGCGTGATATTTGGATGTTTTGAGTTCACAGTTAGAAATGAAGATAGCCGAATACAAAATTGATAACTGTACATGGTTCTTTATATTACAACAGAAGATACACTTAACATTCATGATCATGACTTATCAAAATATAATATGCCTTGCCAACATCCAATTTTTCATATGACAATTTCTAAGTCAGACGAAATACAGTAATAATTGATTCCTCAGTAATGAAATAATGCAATACATTTGATTATGATAATTGGTTATTTATAGATCATATATCATTCAAACCAATCCTTGATAAGGGGATGAGTACAATAGATATTTCACATTGCGGGTTTTTGATTGAGAACGTCTATGTAGTTTTTAAAAAGGAGGTCTTCCAACAATCTGTTGGAATTCCCATGGGTACCAATTGCGTCCCGTTGTAAGCAAACCTATTTTTGTATTCCTTTAAAGTAGAACATATTTAAAAACTTGTACGTGAAAAAAAAACACTGTTGTGGGCTTTAATTCAACGTTCAGGTATATAGACAACAACAAAACTCTACGATAAACGCGATGACTTCAATTTTTCTATAGTCAACATTCCTGACTTATGTAGCAATATACATTCACCACCTGTAAATGGAGTTTTTGTCTCCCCAGTTAATTCGATACACATGGAAATGCTCTACATACATGTACATGTTATAGTAAAAATAAATTGTCACTAATGCTGAGCAAATTCAGAGAAATGGAATGTGATTTCATAAATGGCTGCTTTTAGTTTTAGAATTTTTAAAGGGTGCAACAGAAACGCTAAATGATATAAAGCGGTTCAATGTGTAGATATTTGTTTGTTTCATTTAGCGTTAGGGCTACTGTTCATTTGTGATGCTTAATAGAGGATATCTATATTGTGTGATTTTATATTTGCTTTATCCAACGAGTTGAAATGGTGTATATATTCGCGAGGCTTGCCGAGCGAATATAACCATTTCAACGAGTTGGATAAAGCAAATATAAAATTACACAATTATAGATGTTCTATTTATCTCATACAATTTGATTTATATTATGAAGCTTTTGAGACAGTCCCTTGTGTGACCCGAATTGTTTTTTTTTCAAAGATTAAAAACGATGATGCAACGTTGTGTTATGCGGCTTTTGTGACCTTGCGCAATACAATTTAGTACGTCATTCCTGAGATAAATCTAACTGTTTTAATGTAAAGTTTCACTGAAATGAACCTTAAAATAATTTTTTAGCTCTAGATAATTTTTCTTAGAGCTTATTCACTTGATTAAATGGAAATTCTGATTAGAAGACTTGAATAATCAAGTTTGTTGACATACACAAAGTTGCGAATGCTCGTTAGTTTGAATTGACTCGAACGAGGAACAGTTGCTAGTTGTTGATGCATGATGTTTAATAAAACAAACACTAGGCTAGCCTTATGATTCAAAATTGAAAATAGTGAATAAGGATGCTTAATGGTGGTGGAATAAAAGTCTCATGAAACATTATTTCGGTAAGTTCTTGTATATAAACACAACCAGAGCGCTCTGTTTTCATCGCGTCGTCAGGATGAACTCCCTGATAGTTAACGTAATGTGTAGTTTTATAAACTTCACAAAGCAAATTGAAAGTTGGAAGTGGGCTAAATTTATCAAAAATCTTGACAAACAAGAAAAAAGGGTCTTGTGGTTACGGTTATGAATAACTTTGCAAAAAAGGTGTGTGTGTGGGGGTTAATCCCCCCCCCCCCCCCCCAACTCACAATAGTCCCCCGGTTCCGACGCCTGTGCTACGCAGTTATCATGGTTATGTGTTTTCCTTCATATTTGTAATTTAAATCTTTGACAAAATCAATTTTATTTTAATTTTTATAGTAGATATAGTTATATTGAAAGTACTAGCAAATCTTCGAAAACATGTCACTGAAGCGTTGAAGCGAGGGGCTGTGTCAAAAGTAGTTCCGACCGGAAGTATTTGATATAGCATCACCCGTGTGATATAGCAAAGGTTTATCACACGGGTAATATACACCACACGTATGAGATAAATGATATTATTCTATCATTAAGTGACAATATATCATTAGCCGATGGCGATGTCAAGTGTTCATGAAATAATTTAAAGCATTAGGCGTTGCAACTTAAACGCTTAATGATATCTATATCATCAAGCAGCATTGTATCATTCACGGTTGTGTCGTGAGGAAAAAATGAACTTAAATTATATTTTCGAATATATTGATTAAGAAAATTTTAATAATGATAAGTAAAGTTATCAAATTCTTCTTTTAATCCGATGACATGTCTTAATATGCCTTTCGGAATAAGTGTTATGTAACATTATCTATATTATTTACCTTCTATCAGGTTTGCTAAAAACGATGTATTTTATGTTTTGTCATCTATTGCTCTTGAAAGTTATCGATCTGTTTGATAAATTGTTAATTAGTAAAATACAGTTGTTACAGAGGTTCAAAATCGCTAAACGTGTTCCAGTTTTTAAGAAAAAATTCTGACAAAATTTATGGAGGCTTATACATGTAAGTATGCTCGGTTCATTTTAATTCTTTTGCAGGTTAAGACCTGAAGACCTGCATGAATCAATGTTGGGCTGCAGAGTTCGATAAAAATGAAATGGAGAAAAACTGATAGAATCATCCTCTTAAAGGGGCATGGTCACGATTTTTGTCAATTTTTTTTTCCATTTTAATGTTTACAATGCTTCATTTGGGTATTTCTAATAGACAACCAAAATTTGAGTGCCATTCGTTGAGTTATAAGTGAGTTACAAAACTTAAAATTCTTTGCTATGTAAACAAAACTTTTGTTTACATTTTGAATGTTGAAGTGAGAATTCCAGTTTTAAACCTTAAATGAATGTGTAAAAAGTTAGAAACAGTTTATCTATGCTAAAGATGAATAAGGAGATAGACAAATCAGCTTGAAAATATTTTTTACGGTTATATTGAACGTATGAAAACAAAATCTGGGCACGAGCCTTGTTGACATGACAAAGAATTGTGAGACTGACTCTTAAATTTCATATGATCATTAGATATGCATTCCTAAAGCATAAAGTATTACCGAAATCGTGACCATGCCTCCTTCAGAACACTTGAGTGAGTCAATATTGTGAGTATCTATATTTGATCAGCAGAGCTATATAGTCCTTTTATATTTATATATATAAATATATATATATATATATATAAATATATATATATATATATATATATATATATATATATATATATATATATATATATATATATATATATATATATATATATATATATATATATATATATACTGTGGAATCTTTATAATTCGTGGTGGCTCAATTTTCGTGGTTTTCGTGGGTAGACCTCCCCCATGAATTTACGTCCTCCACAAAAACAAGTTTTGTAAGAGTTAGTTTCCTTACTTAAACTGAAAATAAGCACACCCACGAAATTACATTCCCACGAAGAAGCAAAATGCAATCAATCCACGAAAATTGGCCCCCTTGAATTTAAATGATTCCACAGTGTGTGTGTGTATATATATATATATATATATATATATATATATATATATATATATATATATATATATATAGTAAATTTAAATGCACAACTTTAATAAAATTTTATATTTACATTCTACTGTGTTTTTCCATTAAATTCTGTGATCTTTAAATGCCTCTAAATGCAACAAGAAGTCAAAGGACAAATTGACGAGTTTTATTATGACGTCACAAACGTTGAATGCTGTAAACTGCAACGTCACATGCGAAAATCAAAGTTCACGCTTGTGGCTGTTACTGTGGCTCTTCCATTAATATTAACTTACCCTTAGGATAAGATAGGAATTTTAAGGTATGAATCACATTTGCAGACAAGGCAAGAAGTTAAAAAATGTAAATATAAGCATTAAATCATGATTTTTTTAAGTATACGCTCTCATAACTGCAGCGGTGTGTGCATACAAATTTTCATAACGCGCTAACGCGCGTTACTCAATTTGTATGCACACACCGCTGCAGTTATGAGAGTGTATACTTCAAAAAATCATGATTCAATGCTATAATATCTTCTCCAGAACATATGATTTATTCATAGTCCATAGATTTTTGTACACATAAAGTCCTTATTTGTCATCAATAAAACCATACATTACTGTTTATTTTCAAATGCAAAGCATTATTTAACTAATGCACAATTTATCTATTGATGTTGGACAGTTTTGAAATATAAAATATGGTGTCAAATGTTGTCAAATACTTGTTTATAATATTAAACAATACATCAATGATTAACTATGAAAGCAATGATTTGAATATAAAAGTATCTTTATAAAATAATCTGTTACACCTTGCACATCAACACTGTACCCTAAAGATATTTTATTGTTTATATATGACAACTGTGATCATAGTTTGTTTAGAATTTAGCTATATTCATTTACAAGAAAAATTAATCTGTACAACATACATGTACCAACATGTCTACAAAGATTCACACTTTGTTATAACAGACATGTGTACTTCATATCGACATATTTACACAAATGTACAGTTTGCTATCACATAGATCTATAATATATACTATTTTGATAAAAGATTGTTCATACAGTTTATACCAGTGTTATAAAGAAACACCTTTTACATATCTGTATTCATATTCATACAAGCAGTTTGTTTACATGTAATCAAGGTAATATTGTATTTTTTTCACTTTACCTGTAAGGTTCTCAGCCACAAAGAGATGGTCTTTAGTGTCAACCCATAAACCAAATGGCCACTGTAAATGACAATTGTCAATGTAGCGGAGGAACTGTCCGTCCTGATCCAGGATGTGGATACAGTGGTTGTGACAGTCTGCTGTCAAGATCCGACCTTGGCTGTCTGTTGTGATGCTGCGTGGATCAAATGATCCCTTGGTAATTGAGGGAGGACCAGTGTAGGTAAACCGGAGTTTCCCGGCTTGAGTGACCACCACTACTGCACGGGCTCTATTGTCTGACACACAGATATCTAGGTTCTTGTTCTCACTGATGTATTTAGTGCCACCAGATAAATAGAGAGGTTGTCCGTTGTCATCGTACTGAATACTTTGTTTCTCTGTGGAACCAGAGTAACACACAACCTTTGTTTGTTTATCATCACTGTCCATGACAATCAGGAGGTCACCAGAGGAGGTACTACAGACACCGAGTGGTCCCCACCCCTGTAGTTTGATTGCTATCTGTATCAGTGTATTCTTCAATATGTTCACAGTTCTATCTCTGTAATCAGTATAAACTAGATCCCCACTCCTTGTCACTGCTATGTACCATGACCAGTTCCCTGACTTGGTTTGGACTGACTTCACTAGTCCCCCCTGCAGGTTGTAGAGTCTCATGATGTTGTCACCAGGACACACCCATAGTTTTTCATCTCTCACACAGGACACACTGCGTATTCCGTGAAAGCCTCTATACTCAGTCTTTATCTGTGTAATGATCTGTGGAACACCAATGAGCGGTCTGTCCAGGGGAGAATCCATTCTGTAGCCATATTCTTCTGTCTTGATAAATGACGAAGACAGAGAACCAAAGTGATGATAAAGCTGTTCTTTTTTTATCGTTTCAGGGATAAATATAGGTAAGGAAACAGTGAGTTTAGGAGGCAGTCTTCTAAATTCGGCATTCCTGGATTTGTAGGCAAATACAAGGCTAACATCATTGCAGTCCAGTATTTTTTTCAGATCAGCAATGCTTTTGGTGATTTCAGAAATGGATCGTGTGATTTCATCTTCCTGTTTATTTAACAAAACCAGGTGTTTGGAGTCAATTTCATCAAGATCAGATTTCAGTTTCTTGATAATAGTATCTACTTCTCTGTGCAAGTCTCCTCCATGTTTGTTGATTGTTATTGTCAATTTTTTTGAGTTTTTATTCAAATCAGCTTTTTGCTCTGAAATGGTGGATGCAATCTCTTGATATTTAGGATAAATGAATTTGTTTAGATTTTGTAAATCTATCTGCAATGTACGTGTTTTACTTTCTAAACTAGTCAAAAAATCAACTACAAAATGACTTTGATGTCGCTTAGAAGAAACACAGAATGAACAAATAGGAAAGTCGCATTGTTCACAGAAAAACTCGCTTATTTTTGCCGAATGCTCTTGACATTTAGAAAAAGATCCCCGAAATTTGAATGACACCACTCTGTGTTCTTTGGATGCATCAGATAGATGTATCTGCTCACAGTCTTCACACAGATGTAAGTTACAAATGACACAGTGTAGAGGGGGGACCGGGGTCTCACAGAGATGACACCGTACCACATCTTGGAGGCTGTACTCAGGGTCCATAGTCAATAAACTTGTTGATTGCTGTTAAAAAACCTGAAATTAAAGAACTTCTTCATATTTCGATACCTTGCAAATTAATGTATAATAACAAAGATAATACAACACTGCTTGCTTAAATTTTCCCTTTCATATAATTAATCTACAATTAAAACGTGTTGTAAACGCAGTGCAATGCAAAACAGTTGAACAATGGAAGAGACTACATATTTTCACCATGCCATTTTTATATCAGTTAATGACCTACATTTACAGAATTGATAATGTAGGAAAAAACTATTTCATAATGGCAGAATAAATGTTGAGATATGGTATTTTTTAAACAGATTTTGATACATTTTGAAGAGAGCTTAATAAATAACGATACAAACCTCATTTCAACACAGCAGTTAACAATCGCCAATTTTCTTCCTGGTTTATGTTGTGATCACGTGCTTGATTATTAAGAGGCGGATTGGTTAGAGGATCCCAGTCACTACCGGTATTCATTCCAAATCTACTTTCATCTTTAACTAGAGTTCACAAATTAACCATGATTAACGTTATACTAAACATTTTATTTCTTTAACCGTCATGCAACTGATATGCACCGAAGAATTTAGTTTACTCGATAAAGGAGCGGATCTGTAATTTTCACGAAAGATGCAAAATATACCTGGCTATTAAACGGTGTCAATTACATTAATCTTAAACTGGTAGAGGAAGTAGTGCTTCATGGGAGTGGAGACCCTTTGTCATTATTAGTTTCTGATGTGGAAGAGAACCCTTTATTCCCCTATATAAATTATTCCAATTCTGGTTAGGTTTTAAAGTAAATTTACCTGACCTTGACGAAATATTTTAAATGCCACCGCGTTGAATTCGTTTTGAAGGATTCTTCTTTATATTTTCCCGGGATCGTAAGTAAGGTAATGATACATACCCCACTGCATTAACAAAATATTTGAAAAGTTTTTTCAGATTTCTCAAACATGTATCTGAGGATAATTATATCGATATCACATTTTACCCAGTTAGCTGATCAATTGGGATTATCAGTTCATCTCTTTTAAAAGTATGCTTAGATTTTGTTAAATAGAAAACATGATTTGAACAAACTGTTGATTAATCTGTACCTAAAATTCGCATAAGATATCCAGCAGTATAATAGATCGAGATGGACTCGGGGTTTTCTCATTACCCTCAGTGCAAACCTTGGTTTTCTCGGGATTTTTTTAGTGCCTATCGGGGTTTTTTTTCAGGATTTTTTTAAGACTGTTTTTTTAATTACAGTAGCGTCATGCCTTTGATCACATAACCATTTAAATTTGGGAATTTTTTTGCCCATTTTTGATTAATTGCAACAATATTCGTATGATTTTTACTCGAAGCTTAAATGTGAAATACGTCAGTTTTATAAATATATTTATGTCTTCACAAAAAGTGCAAAATGTTCGCAACCTTGTTAGAACTTGGTACATTTCCATTACACTTTAATATTGTTTTAGAAATCATGCAACACGTCAATAGACTAGAAAAATCTGGAATTTCTCCTCCCTATTGTAAAAGAAAGCCAATTAGCGCTGGAATGTTTGCATGCAAAACACAGGCATGGTATAACATATGAATTATCATCAATAAACCTTTTATTATCTTTAACTGCTTGGTTTTAGTTAATGCAGGTGTGTTAAGGAAGCATATATGAAAGCTAGGTTACATGTAATTTTGCGAAATAACTAATCTTAGTTATTACGTACCTATTTTAATAAACAATGATGTGTATACCAAAACAAATAAAAGTGCAAGTGAGATTTCTTCCATAAAGTAGATTCTATTACACTGATTTTCACATTGATGACATCATGACTTAAAGTAGAATTTCTTGTCGATTTGATCGGAAAGCGCTATTTATGGTAATCGGGAAAATGGGAAAATCCGTGAACATCTCGGTGATTATTTATGGTTTAACAATAAGTTTGAAAAGCGTCAGTTAGCATTTGATCTAGCAAAAAATCTAGCGGAAAAGTGTATCTGCTGACAAGGTCGTTGAATCGACCATAGAACTTACGAAAAGATGACTTCAATCAAAACTGTTAATAGTCCTGTTTCATCAACTTGTTTGTAAGTAGCTTGCCTCGTTTTACGTTTTTGCGTATTGAATAAGCTGAGAAATAAAAACTTCATATGCAGGTGATGAAGGTATATTGATACCTAAGGAAGGAAAGTTGACGATAGAAAAATTTGAAATAATCATGTTTATCATGAATATATTTGTTTTTAAGGTTACTATTAATGTCTTTTTTAGTAAAACCACAATAATATGAAACAGATGACTCGAATTCTGTTTAATACAATGGTTTCTATATCAAGTAAGCGTAAGAATGGACGTAATAAATGTTAATTGATAATACATGTACGTTGTCGATAAACCTTAATGTCGAGTGAAGGCCACAGCGAGTGTGAAAAAATTCTGGTTCATATTAATATGGAAATGGGTCTGCTAACAATGGAGCCCAATTGGTTGTATTTTTATATTATTTCAATTTACTTCGAAATTACTTGGATATTTGTATTTACTGCATAGCTTTATAATGCTACTTAGTTTTACTGAACTCTTAGCAAAAGAGGTAAGGCGCATTAGTAGATGGTTCTTTTCCTGATCAAGTGATTTTGACCGCCTGTGGCGATGGTATTTTGCATGAAATATCCAAACAACATAGCCAGTCTTAATAAATGGGCACTTATGAACTCATTCCTGTATATAACTAAATATGCTCAGGATTTAGTTTCTTATGACCTTTCATGACCAATGATTTAAGGTAATTTTGTGTAATCGATAATATTAAATTCATTAAACTAAATGCAAGAACTCGTTTTAGGGGTGGAGGGGCTGAACCGAGTTACAATATATAGTTTTCAAGGAAGGGGTGTTCCAATTGGTAGTGAATTTTGTGAACATTGAAAACCAAATGAAGAGTTACATGTATGCAGATAAAAGATATTTGATTTCCCAAAGACAATTCTGCTTTCACATAAAGTTTTTTAATTTGGAACAATCTTCAAGGGATATATAATCAACATTTCGAAGATTTTTTTCAAGATTTAAAAGAGTTCTCACTCACTTGAGATTCCGGGGCACATAGATTTTAGTAAATGAAGGGGATCCACGTTTAACGGTTTTAAAGTAAACAAAATCTACAAAGGATTATGCAGTCTAACAATGTATCTTAATATTACAGAATTTTAAAAGAGTACATAATAGGAATAAAGGTAAGAGAGTGGACCAGAGATTTCTTTATTAATGCACGCATAGGCTTTAGATTGGGTGAGGGGAGGGGGTTGTTGTTAGGCAGATTTGTACAAAACACGAAACATTTTTTTTTAGTTAAAACAAATATTTTTGAATGTATTTGTGAATGTATGCTACATGTATATTCAAAAATTTAAAACAGGAAATTAATCTCTGTACATCAATTTCTTTTTCAAAATACGATTTGAACTGCTGTTGTGGCGTTGTTGAACCAATTAAGTTTGAATCAAGTTTTAGTTTAAAACATTATGCCAAGAACTGTGACGAAAAGCAGTCAAAAGAGAAAAATGTCCCATACGCGATCAAAAATTTCTATTTTTAACCATATAAAAAGAATATCCAAATGTGCAGGAGAATGGGGGGGGGGGGGTGATGACTATCTAACCCAGGTGTGGGAGAATATCTTCCATGATCTTCGCCTTTAAATGAAATAAACCTTTAGAAAAAATCCATTGATTGTAGAAAATGCATGTTTTCAGCAATATGTTTTTATCTCCTTTTCACATCCTGCTTATCTAACTTACGCATGGAATCAAATTCTTTTTGTGAAGTTTCAATGAAGACCGTGTTTAAGGAATAACCTCACAACCACTGTTAAGTTTGGGTTAATGACCAAGGCACTTAGATAATGTAATAATGTAAACATGAATTCCAGAGTCTAAAAACTCTTACATGAAACTAAATATTGTTCACATTAGTCGCTAACAAACATTCTCAAGAAAAAAGAAGAAAATTAACAGATTTATCACTATGGTGTAAATTAAATATTTATACAGAAAAGAAGCAACTCCATGATGACCATCTCTTTGTAAAGTCTTCGGCAGTAAAAAGTTTTATTTCAATATTGTAGTAAGTTTATAAGTAAGACATTAACGTTGCAAACCATAACTTTGTGTCTTTTCTCAAAATCGAAAAATATATTTCTTTACCGATATGATAATCAAATTAACTACATAATCTATTTCTGGATTACCTAATAGTACATTCTGGATATAAAATGTTATTTTCTTGCCAGATTAATTAAATATATAGTCTGACAAACTAGTCCAAAGAATCAAGATTTGTGGACGTTGGTAAAATAAATGCTTAAAAGTTTCAAGTTCCAACTTACATTGTTAATGGGTTTTTTTTATCTTAGAAAGATACATATATTTATTTGTACCTAAAATTCATTGAATTATTCTGTAATTAAACCATACAAGTTGTGTATCTGGTGTAATTAAACTTTTGTAATTAATTTGGAAATAAAAAAGTCTTGTAATGTTCTTGATCCTTTTTTATCTTTACCCAAAATTTAATAGATTCCAACTGATATTGTTTCACTCCTTTTTCATGCAAACAGTGCCTGATACTGGGCCAAGTGCTTAATATAGCCTTGTTTAAACCCTCATATTTGGTAAAAGCTAGCTTAATTAGGTATTCATTATTTTTTTTTTTCATTACTAAAAAAATTTCCCTGCTTATCCAGCAGATCATATAAATATAAAGATATAAAGACTTGTAAAAGATATAATTATTTTGCACACTGATCTTCTCAAAAAAATTCTAATAAAACATAAAGCTTACATTTTGGCTTTATAGAGTCCAAGAATTTAGCAAAGTAAAAAAGCGATTCTTTTCAAAATAGATGTGATTTTGAATAAACTTTTTGTTTAGAATACTGTGAACTAAATTGTATAAGATGAGCAATGCTTTAATTAATTACATTGTATTTTATTAAAACGCATGTACAATTTCAAATAAAAGTGAAGAAGCCTTCTTATCGAAGTGAGTTTAAGAGATTTTATGTTTGTATCAATATAAATCATTCTACATCAATCTTTCCTATAGTCCAACTGTAAAGTTTGTCTAGATACTTTATCGATTTTATTGCTCAAAATGTATCTGTAGAATACTTGCTGTAATTATAACCCACTGAGAGTTTGGATTAGGTAAGGCAGTAAATAAATGTGTAAACTTGGATAAGAATATACTTTTCACAACTGTGACTTTGCCAAGAGGAGAGATGTTTCTCGTCAACCATTTACTTATTCCTTTTTGTACCAAATTAATTTTCTCATTAAAATTCAGATGCTCCATGTTTTCCAGATTAGCTGTATAAGTTACATCTAAAACTGTATATTGTTCACTTGTCCACTGAACCCCAGTATTTTGACAAAGCAAAACTTAATTGTTAATCTTAAGCCCTATCCAGATTGCTTTAGTTTTATTAATAATAGGTTTAAGCCCTAAATATTTTGAAAACTGGAAGAGTGTGTCTGGAGCAGACTTGAGAGATTTTTCTGATCCATCTAAAAACAAAACTATGTCATCAGCATATTGTTGCAATTTTTTCTTCCCCTATTTTAATACTTTTAATGTTTATTTTGTCGTATAATGTTTCATGATTTCGACACTCAGGTTGAAAAGATATAGGGAGACATGCAGGATCACACTGTCGACAACTCCTTCCAAAATTCTGAGAAGATCCCATTTTTGATAACGCCTAATTGTGCCTTATTACATAAAACTAATTCTAAATATTTTTTTAGGATTTTTTTCTGATGTTCGGCACTTGAGTTAAAAAACTAAGTTTCAACATGTTTTAAATTTGAAAAAAATTGTTGACCGTTTTTATGTGCTTTTGTGGAATCACAAAATGAAACATAGGCGAACTGCGGTTTAACTGGTATTTGGACATCATGCTTTTTAAAGCGCTAAGCATAGCTCAGCGCTTTATTGTCCTTAGACTTCTACTTCCGGTGCTTCGAATAAACGTCCCTATGAGCAGAAGTTTACATCATTTAATCTTGTTAAGGAACCAGTTTCAGGAGTTTGTGCACATTACTGCATGGAATATATTGTGAATTTAATGTACGGGCTATTGTGAATTTACGGGGCTTACTTACATCATTACAGGGGCTGCCACGCAGTGATGAGAAAATACAGTGCGTATACAGAAGCTGAAATGTTTTAAACATATAACTGTTATATTCATACAGAAGGTGGGTTAGCGCTTTTCAGTACTATCAGTACTTTGATTTTTGCATGGGCTCTCAATAAAAGTATGGGAAAAATACAAAAGATGAATGTGTGGATTATTGAACGCTGCACAATGATATAGAAATCTTTATACGGACTTTTTGCTTTTGGTGAATCATTTTATTATTTCGGTGAGTCTACAACGTCTGTGTAAATTAATATCTTAAACACGCCGTTCGTACATATATGCAAACTGATCGGCTACCTGCAACAAATCAATTTGCGCACAAAGCTTGGGCATATTAATTTAGTGCGATAAATACAAGTAGTATAACATTTATACACAATTTACAGACTTATCATTTAATTTAGTTCAACAAATTTATAATCACCGTAAAATTCATAACTTAAAAAAAATCTGTACAGTAAACTCTTTGCATCATGTACATAGCACATGGGAGCATTGTAGGTAAACTATGTAAACTATATAAGCTTAATTTTCATGCAAAATTGAAGATATGAAGATTAGAGAGAGTATATGTAACTTTTTTGAGTTAGTTTCAGAT
This sequence comes from Magallana gigas, assembly GCF_963853765.1. Classification (NCBI taxonomy): domain Eukaryota; kingdom Metazoa; phylum Mollusca; class Bivalvia; order Ostreida; family Ostreidae; genus Magallana; species Magallana gigas. Next base: position 48,076,668 of record NC_088860.1, on the reverse strand, counting down.
ATTAAATACCAGCATGCGAAGCTTGTGTGTTAGATAACCGCGAATCGCTAGTCGATCATCGTTCGATGGCTCTCCTCGGTCACTTGCGGGGGATGAGTTACGTAATAATATACAAAAGCTTACGGGAAAGGGTGTACGGATTTAAAAAGCCATTGTAGTTGTCATATGCTTAATATCTATTTAAATCACGTGCTTTAATATTGAAAAAGATTTAGGCTAGAGATTGAACTATTTTTTTTACATATTGCTTATAAAGGTAGGGTATGATGTTTTTATTTTAAATAACTTTAAAAAAAAATCCCAAAATGCGTGGTGACAAAAAGCATGGGAAACATTAAAAACTTATTTTATAATTTGTACTAGTAGTAAAGAACTATGTGTTTGCGACTTTATTTAAATTTTACGCAAAATTTGGGTTATCGTTTATATTCTTCTTCGTGTTTATCTTTTTACTCCCGTATTACGCAATACCCTAACAAAATAACACTTTCATGAGATTTTAAAGATACAAAGACCAATGTTTTAGCGACGGACAAAACACAATTTTTGCCGTTTTGTATCATAGAGCAAATACTTTTAAAGCCTCTAGATCCCTAAATTTAGGGGCCAGACCATTTTTAAATGTTGTATTAATTAAACGAACGTCCTTGGTATTTTGCACAATTTTTGTTCATATGTGATTGCAAAGGTTTTTCAAATTAAAAAGTTACATAGCAAATAAAATGAGCAAAATTGAACAGATTTCAAAATATTAATTTCAATTTCGTTTTTTAAACGGGTAAAATTAAAGGAAAACTATAGTCCCCTCCGGTGAAACCGGTAGGGGACTAATAAGCAAACAAGTTTAGACATTTTCCTTAACAAATGGTTGTAGAGTGGACACCGCTGACCTCCTTTCATCTTTTTTTCATATTTTTATTTCTCGAATTTAAGTCTGTATGTGCGCAGTTCTATGTGATTATAGAAGGCATTGTTCTGTCCGTGTATGCATAATTTGCATACAAAACAACATGTATATATAGTATCCAAAATTTATTTGTTTTTGTTTTTTTTATCTTTTGGCAGTATTTTAGGTCTTTTTCGGGCTATCAAATTCAAGAAATGTTTACATGTACAAGATGGCCGCACATCCCCATTAAGTCTTAAACAGTAATTCAGATAGAAATACATGTAGGTGTTGGTACTTTTTTCAACAATCATGAAGAATATGTCAAATAAGTACATTACTTTTAAGTTAATTTACAAAAATTTCATCCTCAAAGCCACGGGTAGAAAAGCAAAAGCTATTTTTCCTTGGCGAGGATAATACCAACATGTCATGTAACTAATCAACGTTTTAATTAAGTAATTGATAGAAGTGGCCCCTTTCATCGTTCAATGTAAAACTCATGCTTGAAAACTAATCATTCACCGGACTTTAAAAAGCGTTTTATGTCTCTGATTCAAGTCACACGCTAATTTCAAAACCAATCGCGACTTCTTGGGCCTTTCCGGCATGCTCGGAAAAACACCTCGAATGTATATATATATATATAAAAAATGACTGCAGGAGACATTCACAGTAATTAGGCTTTTGGGTAAATAATAACTCAATTTTTCCCTTAAAAAAACAAGAATGAGAGAAAATGTAAATAATGACATCTTGAAATGAAAACAAAAGATGAGAAATAAAAAATAATTCTTATTTCCGTTCGTTTGTAAGGTGTTTAAAACACAGGAGCAATAAGAAGCGTTAAGGTGACGTTGCGAAAAGTTTACGGTTGCGCCGGGTCACTGGACGAAGGCACGTTGGTCGGCTTACCAGGAATGATCTATTCACGCCATGGACAAGAAACTTTTCACATTGGTAATCTCTATCCTGATTTACGTTTTGGTGAAATTTCAAGAGTTTATCTTTTTTACTAAAAGAATAAGAGAAAATGTCTCAATAATTTCCGAACAACCCTCGTATATGTCGCTGACTTTTTAAGGAAGGAGTCCTTTCGTTATCAAAAATACTTATAATAATAAGAAATTCATGAAATTTTGACACAGTCAAACGGATCATATTACCAAATGATTCTATGAGTTTAATCGAAATTGACCCTTTTGTTTTTGCATAAAGGTCAGGTCAAGGTAACTACCTTTTTCCTCAAAGTAAAGGATGATAAAAATAAGTGTAGCTCTTTGAAGTTCTGTAGACATTTGTTTAAGATTTGAAGATTCTATTCCTCAATGAAATGAAAGAGTATCAGAATGTCTATCAGCTTATACTACTAAATTGGAATAAATATTTACACTTAAAGTGATATTGCTCAGCCCGCATTTCATCTAATTTTATTTAATTTTGAAGATATTATGATTATTTTTAATGCTTTAAATAATAAGATATCTCTGATTTTTACGTATTATGAAACTTTATATAAAGATATAAACTGACAGAAAAGCTAATATATTGACCATTTAATAAGAGAGAAAAACTGACTATAGTGATTTTTTCACACAAATGAATGTACAATGTATAGAATAGCGCTTGAAAAAGCTTATTAAAATCAAATTTGATAGGCAAATCACGTTTTAAAAACATATTCTGAAAACCAAGTATCATATCATTAGTTCAAATTAGTTAAAAAATGCAACATCAATGTTATTGTTTTAAAAATGCTAAAACAGACTCATTAATCTACAGCAATTCTGAATTGCGAAACATGTGCTATTTTCCTACGCCAATATTCCGCCAAAAAATATGGTCCTTGTTAGATTCGAAACATCAATTACTTTTTCTATGCCAAGTTGTATGATAGTAAAAAAGAAAGAAAAATATACTATTTTAATTTTCTTTCATCTTGATTTAATGAGGAATTAATCAAATTTACGTTTGATAAGTCGAGAACCAGACAAGACTCCTTCCTTAGCTAAATTCATGCAAACTGAAGCACGCACATGCTTGCATTCGACGGACCAAGGAAGGAGTTCGAGTCAGAATTATTTTAATTATTTTCTGAGATCTAGAGTCTTATGTAACAATTGACGTTCGATACAAAGTTTAGAACATTCCATTCGAACGAAAACTTTTACCACTTAAATGCGCTTCATTGTACATAATTAAGGCAGTTGAGGCGTTCCAAAGACTTGAAATCAAAATGGGACATTGGGAGTCAAATTAAATAGCAACGATTTGTCCAGTAACCGCTTGTAATCATAGCCAGAAGTGCGTTTTATACTATAAGTTTTATAATATGAAAGCAAAGATCAGGAATTACATAGGGAATCTCGTGTTAAAGAACAAAATGTTTACAACAAGGTTTCTTTTGCCATGTAACATCTGTAGATCTTTACAAAAAACACATCGCTTGGCATTTTCTATTTCTCATAATAATGTTTCTTCATCATACAAACTAAAGAATAGGAGAAAGACCCGTTTAAAACAACACGACACATCCAAGTTCGTTTCTGTAAAACCAGCGATTGTTGAATTAGGTAATAATCAATATCTCTTGAACAAATTGAGTAATGCAGGAACTTTTAATGTTGACTTTCTCTCAGATATAAATGAAAAGATTAAAGAGATAACCAAGGATGTAGATTTTAACGTAAAACGGAAACCTCGTACTTTCGAGAAAGATCAGGACAATTCTGACGATTCCTCAATCAACTCTAAGCCAAAGGTTAATTACGGTACACCAGACAAATCTATAGCAATCAGTGAAATTCCCTGCGGGGGATGTGGCGCCTTACTGCACTGTCAGGACCATACTGTGCCTGGTTATATTCCGAGTGAGGTATTCAAGGAGATGACGGAAGAGGAACTGAGGGACTCAAAGTGTCAAAAATGCCACAAGATGCAATATCATAAAACCTTGATTGACATTCGTGCAACGGATGATAGAGCACATGAAATTATGAAGGAGATTCAAGAAAATCGGAGATGCATGGTGATGCTTATAGTTGATTTGTTGGATATAGAGAACAGTATTCCTGACTTATTTCGTGAATTGATACCGTCTAGGAAGCCCATCTTTGTGATCGGGAATAAGGTTGATATTATTCCGCAGGACCATCCCGATTATCTCGACTCTGTGCACCAGACGCTTGTTGACGCTTGCATTAATTGTGGACTGGAACAACATAACGTTAAACATGTGACCTTGATAAGTGCCAAAACTGGATTCGGTGTCGAGACTCTGATATCAAAACTTCTACAAGATTGGGGCATGTCAGGTAAGCAGCAGCAGCATTTAAAGGGGTCATAAGCTGACTAGTAATATTATAAACTCTACTTGGATTATTTCTACATGATTTATTTATTTATACCTGCTGATAGCTTTAAGCAAGTCCAGAACATAATGAACTTTTCATTTGACATAATTACTGGTGTATCATAAAAATGAGTAACAAATCAGATTCATTTGATTAATTGCCAAAAGAATTTATGATGGGCCAAATTGTTGATTTGATTTCCTTGGTAGTAAGTACCGATCCGGAACAAATTAACACTTAATTTATACTTGTACAAATGTTTTAAAAAAAAGATTACACTTGATATTTTATGATCTAATGAAAGTAAGAACTTCCATCCCATCCCTGGTTTTTGATTGAACATGCAACATATCGAAAACTGTTGAGCAGATTCATTCTAATCTTAATTAAATTGTTATCCTTTATTCTCCCCTGTAGGTGATGTGTACATGATCGGTACGGCTAACAGTGGGAAGTCAACTCTCTATAACTCGCTGCTCAACTCGGACTACTGTAATCATCACGTCAGGGACATCGTTCCTCAGGCCACCGTGTCCGAGCTACCAGGTAATTATATAGAATAAATGGCTCCTGTATTGAGATAGAAGTCTTACTAAGGAGTTGGAAAAAAAGACATTATAGAGGAAAGGATCGTTGTTTTTCTTTTACAAGAGCCAAAAAGGTGCTTTTGTAAAGATTTCAAGTTTTCATTTTGTGAGTAAAGACAACGGAATACATGAAGTACATTATATACAGTTTACACTGGTTAATATTTGTATTGTATGCATTACTAATGTAAAACCATAAAAGAATACACAAATGATCAAGTGTTTAGAGGGGCTCTTTTTTCCATGGTAAATGTTAATATTTATACATACTATATATTATAGTTTACAAATATACATGTATATTTATATTTGCAAATATGCTTCCTTATATGAACCTATAGAATAGCAAAAGCGTTCAATTCTGTATGAACTTTTTCAGGATGTCACAATGATTATAGCAGGCACCTATCGCTTATTGCTTGGATTACTGTAAACAAAATCTTGATAATTTTAAGACTTCTGAACAATTTGCCTTTTTCAACATGCTCACGTATAAGTAATAAACAGCAATGATAAAAGTTCAACAGGATATGAACTTGGTTGGTATGTGATCAAATCTCTTGAGAAGCCCTTTGATCTTCACAGGATTTGATCAAGTGACCAACCAAGTTCATGTCCCAGTGAACTTTTTAACTTGCTTTTTATTTCTTAAATAATAGAATATGCCTGTGTTAAAATTACTGGTGTGCTGATGTTTATTGTTAAATCAATATTTTGTTGCTTTAGGTACAACAATGAACACTCTCAAGTTCCCAATAATGAACGCCAAAACAAACTGGTTGATGAAGATGCGTCAGGACAGACTCCGGCTTACAAAAGCAAAGGAAATGGTGAAGCGGATAAAAGTAATAGAGGAAACCAAAAAATCTAAGAAGCTGATGGCGTCGTCAATCCTGACCACTCTCCGAGGTACGGCGCTACAATAGGCCTAACAGATTTAATGTGTTGACTCTCGGGCACTTCTACATCAGGTCAAATGCAGATGCATTGATTGATTTATTTTGTTTCCATATCAAAATGGAGATTTTTTAATATTTGTAAGCTATAGTATGAACATTGAGTTATTTCTCTTGGCAAATCTTGCAATAAATAAATATAATGTTTGCCTGCCACATTATATTTTTGAATTTTTTTGCCTGAGGACCAATGCATTTACTTTTTGTGGCCTTAGTAATCTATAGTAAGGACTAAACTACTGTGTTTCAGAATATTGATTGAAGGGAAACAATTTCATATTCTTACACAGGTTTACATGTTTCTTGATTTATTACTGATTTAATTTTTTTTAAACCTCTCTTTCACTTGGGAATGAAATGTACAGATATGTAATTTATTGAAAAAAGTACTCATTATCTTAAAATGTTTTCTACACCTGTTAATATGGTTAATACAGATTATTTTCAAACTTTTTTCACTGGTAGATAAATTCAACAGATATACATGTATTCTTGTATAAAAATTCATTGCATTTGCAGAGAAAGTGGAGAAGACAGATTTTGCTGAGGATGAGGATAGAAGGACTCAGTATTCAGGTTTCGATCTTACGGCGTACGATTATAAGCAAGACAAAGTCCTGACTAACGATGGCAAGGATTTCATCGCTGAAAAACGGGCAACATATGATGAACACCAATTCAAAAACTCCCGATTTTTGTATGACACGCCCGGTCTTCTGTGCGACTCCCAGGTCAGTGATCAAGGTCTTTGTAGCTCTTGAATTAAAAGCAGATTAAAAAGAGAAGTCTAGCTAATTGTATTACAGAGAGTTGTATAGAGAAGTCCAATTTTTTGTATTATGATCTATGCAAAAAAAACCCACAGATATATGGTACATGTACTTCCTTACGTCTACATTATGTCCCTCTCTTTATCTCTATCTCTCACTCTGTTTCCATCTTTCTCTTCATATGTTTCTCTTTATCTATTTTTCCAAACATTATTATTGTATATTAATTTTTTTCTTTAGGTAATTTGTAAATAATATATAAACAGTCGTTTTGATTTTTGTAGATCTATATGGACCTTCTACCAGAGGAACTGAAGCTGATTTCTCCAGCCAAGAAGATTGTTCCTCACTGTGTTCTACTGAAACAGGACTACACAGTGTTTGTGACAGGACTAGGTAGACTGGACTATGTAGAGGTAAGTGTCTCATTGTGTCCTACTGAAACAAGACTACACAGTGTTTGTGACAGGACTAGGCAGACTGGACTATGTAGAGGTAAGTGTCTCATTGTGTCCTACTGAAACAAGACTACACAGTGTTTGTGACAGGACTAGGCAGACTGGACTATGTAGAGGTAAGTGTCTCATTGTGTCCTACTGAAACAAGACTACACAGTGTTTGTGACAGGACTAGGCAGACTGGACTATGTAGAGGTAAGTGTCTCATTGTGTTCTACTGAATCAGGACTACTTCCCATTGTGTTCTACTGAAACAAGACTACACAGTGTTTGTGACAGGACTAGGCAGACTGGACTATGTAGAGGTAAGTGTCTCATTGTGTCCTACTGAAACAAGACTACACAGTGTTTGTGACAGGACTAGGCAGACTGGACTATGTAGAGGTAAGTGTCTCATTGTGTTCTACTGAATCAGGACTACTTCCCATTGTGTTCTACTGAAACAAGACTACACAGTATTTGTGACAGAACTAGGCAGACTGGACTATGTAGAGGTAACTGTCTCATTGTGTTCTACTGAATCAGGACTACTTCCCATTGTGTTCTACTAAACAATTCATTGATAAGATGGTATCTGTAAGCCAACTTTTATTTGTTGCGTGCGAGAAATTTTCGCAAGGTTCATGAGAGCCTCATCAACACGAATATTTCTCGCCATGAACCAGTCTCTGTTGTATGGTTATTATAACAACCGTAATCTGGATCAGGCTTAGATAATGCTAAATGTAATGGTAATGCATTGCAATGCATTACATGTTTTCAAAGTAATGCTAGTAATGTGTAATGCTACAAATTTAGCATTACAAGTAATGGTAATGTAATTCAGTGGTCAAGATTAACTGTGAGGTATAGATAACTCTTTTTCCTCAAGGTGTGGTTGTGTTAGGGAGTTATTATACAGGGGACTCTAACATTAACTGGGTAACCAGGATGTGTTTGTATTTGGGAGTTGTTATACAGGGGACTCTATCATTAACTGTGTAACCAGGATGTGTTTGTGTTAGGGAGTTATTATACAGGGGACTCTATCATTAACAGGGTAACCAGGATGTGTTTGTATTAGGGAGTTATCATACAGGAGACTCTTTCTTTAACAGGGTAACCAGGATGTGTTTGTATTAGGGAGTTATTATACAGGAGACTCTATCATTAACAGGGTAACCAGGATGTGTTTGTGTTAGGGAGTTATTATACAGGAGACTCTATCATTAACAGGGTAACCAGGATGTGTTTGTGTTAGGGAGTTATTATACAGGAGACTCTTTCATTAACAGGGTAACCAGGATGTGTTTGTGTTAGGGAGTTATTATACAGGGGACTCTATCATTAACAGGGTAACCAGGATGTGGTTGTGTTAGGGAGTTGTTATACAGGGGACTCTTTCATTAACAGGGTAACCAGGATGTGGTTGTGTTAGGGAGTTATTATACAGGGGACTCTTTCTTTAACAGGGTAACCAGGATGTGGTTGTGTTAGGGAGTTGTTATACAGGGGACTCTTTCATTAACAGGGTAACCAGGATGTGGTTGTGTTATGGAGTTATTATACAGGGGACTCTTTCATTAACAGGGTAACCAGGATGTGGTTGTGTTAGGGAGTTATTATACAGGGGACTCTATCATTAACAGGGTAACCAGGATGTGATGCTGGTGATCTACATCAGTTCTAAGCTGCCGGTCCACATCGTCGCGAGGCCCGAGGCCGAGGAGTTCTACCGCTGTAACATTGGGACTGAAGTTCTAGGGGTAGGTGTCTGGTTCTGTGTCAGGTTATTCATGATTATTGCAGATTCATTATTTTACTGAGTACTGTGGTTTCATTAATATTCACGGGTATCAGTTTTCGTTGATAAAGTGAAAATCACAGTTTCAAGGATACGTAAATTAGTGGCCAATGACCCTTTCAATACAAAATGTTAATAGAAATTGCGTTTCAATGAACATTTAATTTCATGGATCAACTTCACAACGAAATCCATAAAAATTGGTTTTCAACGAATATTGATGAAACCACAGTACTTAATTCTGCAATTTAAACTTTTTGCATCAAATTTCAAGAATGCCAAATTTTTATCATAGTTTAATTTACATCTGTCCGAAAAATAAAAATAAGATATTAAAATCAAAATTAAAATGATGCGTTACTCATGATTCTACACAGATAATAATTCCTTGGGTTCATTAGGAATCATCTGTTCAGTACTTACTGCCATGATGTAAAAATCAGGGAAAGTGAATTAAGAGTGCTGGTTAGTTGGGGCCATTTTTAGACTTTATCAGTCTCCTTGAGAAGAAGAGCCCTGTATAATGATATAGATAAAGATAGAAAAATATTCAAATTTTAAAGTCAAAATACTTGGATTTTTTCGACTAAATGATAGTGTATGGTCAAAGAAATCCTCTCCCAAAACTTTAGGTAGACCTGAGTGCAATTATTTGACCCCCCCCCCCCCCAGCCTCCCTAGATATTGAGACAATGAGGCTAATGTATACAGGGTTATTTTCGCCCCATGTTATTTTTGCCCTTCTTCACTTGCAAACATTTTGCCCTGTCTTGAATTTGCCCAGACAATTTTTTAAAAAGAGATAATTTAAGACCTTGGAATTTGCCCAGTCTTTAATTCGCTCGCAGACAATGAGGGCAAAAGGGGCGAAAATAAAACGGGGGCAAATATTTCCCTGTATACAGTACCTGAAATCTTAGGATGTCCCATACTACCTTAAGGCAGTACATGTACAGCTCTTATCAAAATCAGCAAACATTTATCAACAGCAACTACTGTAAAATCATTTAAATTCGTGGGGGCCAATTTTCGTGGAGTGTGACTTTTTTGCTCATTTGTGGGGATGTAATTTCGTGGATGCGTAGGTTACTGTTTCAATAACAAAGATAACTCTATCTAAAATTGTTTTCGTTGAGTATTTAAATTCGTGGGGGAGGGATACCCACGAATACCACGAAAATTGAGCCACCGCGAATTCTAATGATTCTACAGTATGTTGTATAACTTGTATTTACATACATGTAACTCGAATGTAAATTTAATGCATAAGATGCACGAAATAAAACCAAATTCAAGTGAAAAGGAAGAGCAAAGAAAACGGTTTTATTGTTTGTTATATTTACTAAGAAAAATCATCAAACTTGTCTAAACAGTGAATACCCCCCTCTCCTTGAGGGATGCATGTACTGAGAGTGTTCATTTATTCTTTATTAAAAAATTCCTCTACATGTGGCTTATATTTTATAAAGTAAAGACATGGAACACTTAAGTTTAATTCGGCTTTAATTCATATTCCATCATTCTACATGGTCTCCAATGACAATCTTCCCTTTGTTCCTATCCTTGTCAGTCTGTCTCTTTTTTCGTTTTTTGCTAAATCTGTCAAACTTAACGATATATCTATCTTTCTTGCCGTGGCCATTGTTGTTGCGATAGACTGAGTGTGGTATCACGTGACTGATTTTAGGCTGGGTTTATTCAAATGCTGGATTAACTATCGACTCCATAATAAATATAAAAATTGTTTTAATTATTTCTATATCTTTTTAACCCGAATGATATAAACTGCGTAATTTATTGTGAATATACATTTTTATATAACTTATTTAAAAAATCAATCAAATATTTCTTAGCATCAAAAAATACGCCACATATACCTTTAAACTTTGACTTAGATTTTACTTTTACAGTCACTACATGTGTTCAACTTCATACTGTATTTATATAGAAGCTAAATAATAGTTCAAACTATAAATACTTGTTTCATTTCTTCAAATTATCAATTTCCATGTCAAATTTTAGCAAAAATTTTAGGAAAAATATCATTTTTGTTTGGGGTCCTATATTTCCAAAAAATTGCATGTGACATGGGTCACAAATACAACTAGATGCTGTCATTAGACAGTAATACCCGCACCATGTGTTTGCCCCTAAATAACACTGTTTTGTACCAGTTTAATTAAAAATGAAGGCTATATGCAAGCTCCGGTAATACAATTAAAATTTATAATTTTCATAACTGAAGGATGAGATCCCTTCCCATATGATAATACACATCGTGACATGAGCAGCACTTTATGTGCAATTTGGAGTAGAACTGTTTGCATTGAATTTTCAGTTAATCAGTAATCTTAACATTTAATGTCATAGAAAGTATAATGGTCTATATAATTATTACAAACAAAATTAAAAATTAAATTATGCCCCCTCCTCGTGGCGGTTGCCGGTTTTAGATTTGCTTCTGTGTGCCTACATGAACATCATCGTGTGCACAGATTTAGAGAAGGGGTGGGAGGGAGGGGTCCAGACCCCCCCCCCCCCCCCCCTCCCCATGAAAATTCATTTATATCAATTGTAAAAGTACCAAAAATACACCTTGGACCCCAATGCTCTTACAGACATGTAAACGCTCAAACCCATTGCGCTTCAATGTTAGGTAACATTATTTGGGGGGTAAATATTTAATCAATATTTGATATACTTTATTGTTTATCTCAATAGAAATTATACATGTACATCACAATATGCAGGTGTCCTGCACCACCTTAAAGCTGTTATTTACCTAATAAAATAGTGCAAGTGGATTTGAAAAATAGGTCATAAAAATACATGCATGTTACAAATGAATGATCTTTGTCTGAAGTTTCGTACACAACACAGGTCTGCATGTCTCATTAGCGGGTACTAGTTTTACCCAGCTCTTCGATTAGATGGGTTCACGTGTATACATATATGGGTGTTGCTAAAACGCGGAACGGAAAACGGAACGGAAGGGAAAACGGAAAATCTTATCTAATGTTATTTACCTCATAGATTTGTTAATCATGCTAAAACGATATACTTTATGTACCTTTTTATTTTTTTTTGAAAGATTAGCAATATTAGATTATTTAATCAAGAATATTTATTTCCTCAAAATTAACAGTACATGCATTGACCACTATATTCTGTCCCAAAATATCCTCGATTCACTTTTTGCTGTATATTTATGTATACCTCAGGGTTCAAGCGATTCTCTTTTAGAAGCATTACACATTCTCATTATTCTTTCTTTAAAACGTCCTCTCTAGCTTATCAGCTGGTATAAATACACGGCTAAAACAAAGAAGTCTACGGGGTTTTGCATTTCAACAGACCCGGATTATAGTGTTGAAAAATTGTGCAAGGTCTTCTGAGTGACTTCCAAATGGAGAAAAGATGTCAACATTTTCCATTATAAATCGTCCAAATGTGCTGCATTATTATTTTGGGATAGACATACTATAGTCCCAATATATAATCGTAAAATCAAATTAGGCAACGTCTAGAGCTCTCTTTTCGGATCATATGTATATAGCTGCTGGAATAAACAACTGCTTAGTAATGCAAACGTAAACAAAATTGCATTGCTAAAAATACTAGTTTCACAAATTACTAGTTTCACAAATTACCGGGTATTTTAATGTTTTCTGTATTTTAATTTTTAATGTCGTCAGTCCTACGGTTTTTTTTCTTCCATCTCAATGATACTGTATCGTCTGTATGATAAAAGATCGTCTGGAACACCGACAATTCAATTTTGATGTAAGTAAATACATGTACATCATCATATTTGAAATATAAAAATACTCAAAACACGCATAAAACGCTTTCACTAACTGCGTACGTTACGCTGATATGCCAGCAATACCATATAAGAAAAATAAGTAAAAAGTTATAGCTAATTTGCTCGTTTAATCATGTAAATGTTTCACAATTCGTATACATTTGATTTTTCCGTTTCGTACTCAACTAAAGCCGAATGAATACAATGCTATAATTGATAGACATTCATATGAATATTAATAAGATAACAACATGTTGATAATCATGCATTAGATATAAATAAAAGATAAAAAGTAAATCGTTTCTGGCCAGTCTATACCCTTTTTAAGCATCGATAAACGTGATGATATTTTCCATTCCGTTCCGTTTTCCGTTCCGCGTTTTAGCAACACCCATACACTGTGTTTTCCGTATGCAGAAAAGGATTAGGCCCCTAGTTAAGATCAGCTAAAGGAATTCATTATTGTGTTTTAATTGGATTATCATTATGATGTTGACCAATTTAGGTAAGCATAATACATGTAGTAGCAGTAGCGCAATATAATGAGATGCCAGCATGCATATATAAGTTCTACTTTCACTTTCTAAATGTGATCTCCCTTTGACAGCATACTCTATCATCATCTTTTAATATTTAAATAAGCTTATCATCGTTACCTATCTTTTCGCATTTGTAAAGTTTCTGTCATTTTAGTTGCAAAAGTTATTTTTTTCATTTGTCAGTATGCATGATCATGCACTATTGAGTTGACCCCTTGACCCTGTATAAACAATTTCTTATTAAATTTGTGTATTACATGTAAGTAGGTGTAGACACTTATCATTTTTATATGAGTTATAATAGGAAGGAAGGAGTATTTCTTCCCTAATGTATTATAATGCATCAAATACAATGTAGGTCATGACCTTATGGGACTGTTCTGACCCCACGAAACAGGAAAATACAAAATATCTTCTAATGTCATTATGCATGCATGATGCATCAAATGGTGTAAAGTACATTAATGACCCCCAGGTGTTGTCTTTAACCCCCAACCCCCATAATAATGTATTTTATCTTATTCATATGTTATACAGTAGTGTTTGATCCATGTGGGTAATTCCTAGCCTAATGATATGTCACTGCTTTGTTTAGGAGACTTTACAATTGCCCCAAATAGGCGAATACACATGGAAGTGATGCATATAACATTTTGTTTATAAATCTTAAAAATTGAATTAAGCAATTTCCAAAATGTTAATCACAAGAGAAAATTAAAGCAATCAAGAAATGATTTAAAATTTGCTACTGTACACAAGTAAGAATGTATTAAGAAGACTGAATCTTTTTAACCAGATTAGATTGGGGGGGGGGGGGGGTGAATGTGGATATAAACATTTATAATTTGAATAATTTATTGTTATTAATTTTAACTTGTCGATGAATACTACTTAACTATTGATCCCAAGGTAGAAATATGACCTCTGATCATATCTCAATAGATCATTTGTCAATTATGCAAGGTGTAATATAATTTTTTTAAGAATAACATTTTTTACCAGTTTATGTAAGTTTTTAGACACCCAAATTATATTTTAATTTTAATAGATCATTCGACAAGTGAGGGGGGGATAACAGTTTATATTTGAGTTTGTTTGGGAGTGGGGGTTCCAAGTCATATATTTGACAATTTTTTAATGTAATTTAAAATAAGACTAAGCCATACTACAGTCATGAACATGAATAGTATAGAACAAAACAAAAACTAATACATATACATGTATATATACATAGGAAGTATTA